>NW_010422922.1:0-228 GCF_000710305.1 Buceros rhinoceros silvestris
TCTCCACAAAACACTAGTGAAACAGCCACCCGTACAGCATATCAATGGCTTCTCCAACCAAGGGGACTGGACAGCTACTGCCTTAATGATTGAGGCATCTCAACACAAAAGCAAAAGACTCTTCCTGCTATTGTGCCTTCCCCAACACCACCCCCTGGGCAGAGCGGCTCCCAACCAAACACACACACACAGACCAACGCTGTATGCACACACAGTACGATGCAAAAG
>NW_010422922.1:356-589 GCF_000710305.1 Buceros rhinoceros silvestris
CCCACAGCACGATGCAAATGAGAAAAAACTCTCAGCGAGAGGAACGACTCCCAGACCATGACACTGTCAGGCAAGAAGATGTACGGGGCCACAGATGAGAGTCAGTCAGGGAGGCTCTATTACCACACCAGAAAAGAGTCCAATGCAAGGGCCCGTCACAAGAAGTTCCTGTCAGAACTGAGATACCCGGTGTGCAAAAGTCGGACATCAAGACCTAAGGACAGATGGATGAA
>NW_010422923.1:0-3055 GCF_000710305.1 Buceros rhinoceros silvestris
AGATCAGGTTGCTCAAAGACCCATCCAACCTCACCTTAAACATTTCCAATGATAAGGCATCCTCAACTTCTCTAGGAACTTGTCCAAGTCTGTTAACACCCTCATTGCAAAAAATTTCTTCCTTATGTCCAATCTAAATCTAGCCTCTTTCGGGTTAAACCATTGCTCTTTGTCCTGTCACTGCAGGCCCTGATGCAAAGATTTTCTCCATCTCTCTTATAAGGTCCCTTTATGTATTAAAGGACCACAACAAGGTGCCCTCAGAGCCTGCTCATCTCCAGGCTGAACAACCCCAACTCTCTCAGCCTTTTTTCGGAGGAGAGGGGTTCCAATCCTCTGATCATTCCTGTGGCCCTCCTCTGGACCCACTCTAGCAGGTCCACGCCTTTCTTATGCTGGGGCCCCAGAGCTGACTGCAGTACTCCAGGTGAGGTCTAACTAGAGCAGAGTAAAGGGGCAGAATCACCTCCCTCAACCATGCTGCTTTTGATGCAGCCCAAACTCAGGAGGTTCACATGGATCCACTTCTCCAGCTTACCTAGATTCCTCTGGATGACATCCCTTTCCTCCAGTAATTCAACTGCATCGCTCCACTTGGTGTCATCTGCAAACTTGCTGAGGGTTCACTCAATCCCACTTTCTCTGTCATTAATGAAGGGACACCAGTTGTTACTGGTTTCCACTTGGCCATTAAGCCATTGGCCTTAAATTTTTTGGCATGGTCTTTGAGCCAATTTGTCCATTCCATTCATCAAACCCATCTTTCTCTAATTTAGAATGTAGTGTGGGACCATATAAAAGGCCTTACAGAAGTCCAGGTAGATGACATCTGTAGCTCTTCCCTTGTCCACTGATGTAGTAACCCCATTGTAGAAGGCCACTAGTTTAGTCAGGCATGATTTGCCCTTGGTGAAGCCATGTTGTCTGTCTCTAACCACCTCCCTGTCTTCTATATGTTTCGACATCCCTTCCAGGAGGATCTCCCCTTGCTTCCAGAAGACATCATGGCAGAAACGCAACAGTCAGAACACTCAGATGTGTGTAAACCGGCTCTGAACGGAGGTTGACTGGTCGGTTGTTCCCAGACCTCCTTTTTACCATTTTTGAAAGTGGGTTTGATGTTTCCCCTTTTCCAGTCACTGGGGCCTTTGGCTGACTGCCATAACTTTTCAAATATGATAGAGAGTAGATTGGCAACTACATCAGCCAGTTCTCTCAGGACCCTGGAATGCATCTAATCAGGTTCCATGGACGTGTGTTTGTTGAAGTTCCTGAGGTAGTCTTGAAACGTCTTCCTCTACAATGGAAGGGATTTCATTCTCTTGGTTCCTACCTTAGGTTTCAGGGGCTTGAGATACGTGGGGAAAGAGATTACCACTGAAAATTGAGGCAAAGGCATTGCTGAGTAGCTTAGTCTTCTCCATGTCAGTCGCTACTAGTTTCTCAAAGACAAGTCTGTACACAGAGTTTTTCCACAGAGGGCAAACTTCCTGACCCTCTTTCCTTGACTGTTTCTTCTGAACAATTCTTAGCCTGCAATTTGGTAATTTCTTATGTGTAAAGCCTTTTCCACTTTCCCATGGGTACCGACTACATTCCTCGTTGCTTACCCGTACACCGTTGGGTAAGCTCTGCTACAGGAAGCATTGGTTAAATGTGATCTGTACAATGCCATGTTCAGGTCATCTGACGCACAAGACAAATCTGTGGCTCTCTAACCATATCCTATACTGAAGTCACTTGAGAAGATAATTTCATTACAGGCATTCCTCCTTCAGATGAGAAGGAGGAATTCTCCTCCAGAGAATCAAAGGAAAATCCTCCTGGGAAGTGGCTTGTGGGTTAATATAGTCTTTTCTCTAGCTCAAGCAGAAAGCAACTATACTTAAGTTAGTCCTAACATATACTTGCAATAAAGCAAACAAAATATTGCTAAGCAGATTCATTACTTAAGGGGCTTCATGCAGGCAGGTGTTACATCTTGGTGTTTATTTTCTATTTGTTGTCTTATTAGAAAGGAACTCCACTGTGTAATCACCTATTCTGATATATGCTTTTGCAGTAGAAACCAACTGTTTTTTTCTCCTGCACTGTTCAAACATGCCTTTTCAGAATAGTTTTGAATTTCACACATTTTAAAGTGTTTTGTGAAACAATCTAAAGAATATTCACTATTAAATTTGGATGTTTAGCATGTTTGATAGGATGCTGACTCAGGAGCACTTTTTTATTTCTTGATTGTGTATCCTCAAGCTACTTGAAAGCAGAATGTTTTCTCCATTGTAATAAAATTGAAAAACAAGATCTATTTATTCCCATATATATTAATGATTCAGAGCATTGAGTAAACTGCATTATAGGTTTATATCTCTTAAGATACTCTGCTCTACAAGAAAATTAGCCTCTGTTTTCTGACAGTAGTGATAGTGTCCTGGTTTGAGCTAGAACAGAACTCATTCTGTTCAGTGATTTCGCTTTCCAGCTCAGTCTCTGCTAAGTGGCTGCACCCTCTGAAGTTAACGGTGTATTTCTGCAGACAGTGTCTGCTTCCAGAAGTGAGATAGTGCTTGATGTTTACAGTTACTACCAGGAGTTGGTAAGCAGAAAGGCTCTTACTTATTCTTGCTCCTCTGCAGACCAAGGTCACTGTCAAATCCTGTGTGCCATGGTGGGGGTGCAGTAACTGAGAGGCCACTCCTGCGGGGAGGAGTGGACAGGACAGGTGACCCTACACTGACCAACAAGGTCTTCCATCTCATAGACGTCATATTCGGTATAAAGCTGAGGGATCACAAGAGTCAAGCTCTCTCCTTCGATGACTGGCCTCTGAGGGGGACTCTGTCCATTCTGCCTTCAATCCCAATCCTTGCATTCCTGAAATCAGCTCCTGCATCTGGTTCCCATCTGCTGCTGAGTCCAGGATGGGCCTTCCCCAGTGTCTGCCCTGCAACATCAGTGGTGACTGTGACGTGGTTGCCATTGGTGGGGCTTGGGTTTGGTATTGTATATATTTATATATATAATTGTATTATTATTATTCTCGTTAAAGCAGTTT
>NW_010422924.1:0-19830 GCF_000710305.1 Buceros rhinoceros silvestris
GGGCACAGAATTCTGCCTTTAAGCCTGAAAATTGCATCAATGAGTGCAACTGCATCTTAAAAGACTGGGAAAATGAAAAGAAACGATGACTTCCTACAGGAATACAGCAGGTAATACCTATCAGCATAGTCTGGCCAGAATTTAAATGTGTAGCAAAGCGCTAAGAAATAGGTCAAACTGAGGCCTTTCTTGGAAAAGTTACTCTAAGAGCATTCACACTTCCTCTGTTAGAAAATTAAGACCCATATACAATAATGCAAAATAGACTCATCCAGAGGAGAAACAGGAGACGTGGGTTTTTTTACTCTAAATTGCTCACTAGAAGAATCTGGTAACTCGACAGAAAGCCGAGACGGACTGTCCTCCTAATGGGGGTAGGATGAAAGGCCTTAAGAACACGCTAGAGATGTTTAGTCTATTTTGGTAGAACTTGTCATTGAAAACATCTCAACATGATCTTCTTAATGAAGACATATTAGAACAAAGTCTGCTCTCCCCCTCGGGGGTCTACCACCTGCATTGCCTCTTCCTTCTCCAACAAGCTTCATCTGTTTGTTCCTTAAAAGCTTCCATCTTCTTCTGACTGTCCATCAGTCAGTGGTTGTTGTTGACAGCACACCTTTTAACTCCCTTTCAAGGGACAAAGGGACCGAGAGGAAACCCTTGCCAGGGTGAGGGCTCAGCAATTTTAACTCCCTGCCCCATGCTTAAGAAAAGAGAGCTCTTTCTGAAGTCATGGTTCCAAATTTTCTGAATTTTGCACTTCTGTCAATCACTAAGACTTTGTATGCTCCACTACATACGCTCACTAACAAATGCGTAACTGGGAACATGGCAAAGGCACTGTACTTTTGCAAATTAACTCCAAACTACTTAACTGTGTCCACGGGGCTCTAGACCTTACGTTGGGAACCACTGCTATAGAGCGTGTTCTCACTCCCAGGTAAGCATGTGGACACTGATCTGTTCACCCTTCCTTCAACTACAACAGGATCCCTGTTCACTCTCCCTCTCTCATGCTCCACCATGACGGAACATGTGGTGGCTTGATGTGAGAACCTCTGCTGGCATCTTGGAGAATGACTGCAGGTGGACATGGGCTGGACTGCAGCCAGCCCAGTGAGTGGGATGAACTGGAGAGAAGTCACTCCAGGGAGGGCACAACAGCTCTTTCGCTAGTTCAGCACCCAAACCCGGTCAATTTTACCGTTGGTAAGAAACAGCACTAGAACAAGAGTCACCAGGATGGAAGTGTATTTTACATTGGGTAGCTGATGGATCTTTTTTCTTCATAGGCACGGTGACTCACCTATCGACTCCTAGGAGAACAAACCTTACTGCAAAGAGATAAAATCAGTGCTGTTAATTAGCAGCAAAGGTTGAACGAAAACTGAATAAAAATGCTGGGGGAATCTCCAAATATGCTGCTCGTGGAGGGCAGAGTTACAGCCTTCACCTTCTAACCTAATAAATGTATTAACTAAGAAAGAACCATCACAGAAATAGTGATAAAATTGATTAATTTATGGAACTTTACGGAATTTTTTGCCACAAAAATGCAACTAAGATTACAATGTCAGTGAGATTTAGGAAACAGAAATTAGGCTACAGAAAAACTTCCAATGTGGTTAAAAAGAAAACTTATCCGTCAAGAGGTTGTTTGGTATCAACTACCAAAAAAATTCTTCCATGTTCTACTGAAGTAGCAGAGATAATTTTAGACTGGATAAATTACTGTTTTTATAAGCGCTGATGCTATTCTGGTAAATAATATATCAATATCTGTGTTCCTAACTATAGTCCAAGAATGAAAAACATGTTGCTTTGCCATTTTGTAAAACAGCCTTTTTTTGCCTTTATGAGATAAAACGTGTTTATCAGCCTAATAGCAATCTTGACAGCAGAACTGAATTTATGAGTGCACTCTGAATCACCAGAAAATTTCTATTTACTGCTTTCCAAAATGATCTGGTCTCCTTTTTTTTCCCCCCCATTATCACCTGTTTACTCAAAATGTTAAGTATGACAGCATTACAAACAGATTAAGATGCTATCTGATTTTTGCTATGATTTCTGTTTGCCTGTACTTTCACTCAGCAATAATGTTCTGTGAGTTGTTGCAAAGAAAAAAAATGCATTTGCTCGTGTCACCAAATAGAGGGAAAATTATATTCCTCATTCAGCTGCAGGACTCAATATACTCTTTCGACACAAGGAAAGAAGTCAGGAACTGCCTTGTACTTGAGTATGCTTTTTTAACTGAATGTGTAGACTAAAAATACATAATAAATATTGTGTATAAATATGTAATAAACCCCAAGAGTGCCAGGACACTGCTTTTCTGACTGACACGGCTGGTGATTTTGATCCACGTGCAAAATGAGTTTAAATCACTGTGCAAGGCCTGGTCCATAACCTCTTTTAAGAAAACAGAGGTTGTTTTAAAAGTACAGTACTGAACGTGATATACAACGGTACTTCAACCGCACACGTTTAATGAAAGGGAAGACACACGGCCTCGATAAAGGGAAGACACCACAAACCGATACACGTTCCTGATCCCTACTCACTTCACACCAAACTCATCTAGAATGCTGTTACTAAACAAAGAAAATAATGCAAAAGGGCTTTAAAGATTTGGACAGCAACATAACTGCTCTTGGGAACTTTACTATTTTCAAAGAGACCTTTTCTGAGTGTGCATAGTATAAGAATTATATCATGCTGGCAACAGATTAATAGGAAAGAAATCGATGGGAAGTTACTGCTCCCTGCTCTGTTTATTTGAAATTTGCTACCAAAAATAGCCTATGGAAATGCTTCTTCATGCAAAAGTATTTAATATCAAGCCTAGCAAACTATTTTGATGATTATGTAACAATCATCCACGTAATTTAACGCGTTTCACTAATGCACCACTCTAACAGGTGAACTGCTATTACAAAAACCGCTGGGGTTTTTTCTGTTCTATTCAAACAAACTGAACACGATGAGGGAGAAAATCAAAACATTGCTCACCTATGTTTTCGTAACAAAACACTGTCTTTTAACAGATGAAGGAAAAGATGTTTGCCCCATTTAGGTTTCAGAGTCACAGGAGAGCTGAGGTTGGAAGGGGCCTCTGGAGATCGGCTGGTCTCCAACAGCTCTGCTCAAGCAGGGCCACCTCTTAGAGCTGGTTGTGCATGACCCTGTCAAGACAGCTTCTGAGTATCACCAAGGATGGAGGCTCCACCACTTCCCTGGGCAACCTGTTTCATTGCTCAGTCACCCTCACAGTAAAAAAGTGTCTCCTGATGTTGACAGGGAACTTCCTGTGTTTCAGTTTGTGCCCATTGCCTCCGGTCCTGTCAGTGGGCACCACTGTTAAGAGACTGGACCTGTCCTCTCACCCTCACAGAGAAAACGTGTTTCCCAGTGTTCAGGCAGAGGCTCCTGATTTCAGTTTGCACCCGTTGTCTCTTGTCCTGTCACTGGGCACCACTGAAAAGATCCTGACTCTGTTTTCTTTCTACCTTCCCGAGCCTTCTCTTCTCCAGGCTGAATAGTTGCAGCTCTCTCAGCCTTTCCTTGCAGGAGCTCCAGTCGCTTTCATCATCCTTGTGGCACTCCACTGGACTCTGTCCAGTATGTCCATGTCTCTCCTGTACTGAGGAGCTGGCCGGTCGGTCTGGAGTTCCCTGGGTCTTCCTCCTTAAGACTGCTCACAGAACACAGAAATACAAGACACAAAGTGGCTGCGGAGTACACAAACAAAACCACTGCTCCCCTCTACTATAATTACACCTTTGTGAATTCAAGACTCGTTAAAAACAGCCTGCATTTTTACATGATGACGAGAACTCTCTCCTTCACCAGAAAGTCACGATTTCAAATACATTTACTAACAGAATCAGACTGGGAAAAAACTGTATCAGAAGTGCATCAGCCCCAAAGAAAGAGGAAAACTGTAAGTCTTAAACCTTATTACTCCTAGTCGAGAGTATGTTCTCCTCACCTTTGTACAGCTATCCAGACTACGAATACATCAGTTACATTTAATAATGGTTTCTAATGATGCTAAGTCAGCTAACTAATGCTACAGATTCACTACACACCTATCGTGACTAAGTAAAACTTAACTTATCCATAGCAGCTCCTTCAAAGAAAAAGATACTCAATCTCCACATTACTTGGGGAGTCCTGGAGACTATTTCCCATTCCAAAGATGCCTTTTGTGTGACAGCAGTCAAGCTGCATTATTCCATGGATCAGCCTCCTGACCAACAAAACAAGGGTTTTTCTTTCTTAAGATAAAGTAAGCAGAGAAAATACAATATAGTTAAAAACATTTTTTTAAAGTATTTAACTATGTTAAACACGCTTAATATCACTACGAATGATATTCCAAAATATATTTCCAATCGTCTAAAATACATTCCAAAGTACAACTATGTCAATATTGAGGATATTCTCATTTTAGCATCGGTGTTGTATCTGAACAGGAACAGCTGTCCCCTGTCATGCCTGGAGGTGCCCAGACAGCACTGGCAACCACAGACTTCTGAGAAACTGCGTGGTTTAAGCAGCATCTAGTGGCTAAACTTATGTAGGCAGCCCTGTTGAGCTCTATTTTCTCTTACTAAATTTAGCATTAAGGAAGTAAGGGAAGCAGATCATTCCATCACTTTTGGTAAACAACATCCAAAGGTGTGTTTGCTTTAAAAAATATCATTTTATTACCTTTAATTACCTTTAATGCAAAACAAGAGGAAAAAGCACTATGGACTACTACTCATGCCCTAAAACCAGAGTGGACTTCTTACAGGAGAAAGACTGAAGTATCCTCGACCAACAAATGCAGGAATTAAGTTTCAACTGCATCTTGCAAGGCAATTTGGGGTTTTCTATGCAAGCTAATCCCCTGCCTTTCCAGTAAGAGGAGGAATCGAGTTCTCACTCCACTTCCGCAGATGTTACTGTTGGAAGATATGAAGGTATCTTGCAGTAATAATTTAATAAATGCTGCACCCTGAGTCAGGGAAGTGACCAGTAAGCGCATTCTTGTAGAACCTGAAGGAATGACTGAAATCACTGTTCCTGTCTGGGTTTGGGAACACAGTGTGCAACTACAGCACTGCAACAGGTCGTGTGAGCGCTACCAGACTGCTTCAGTGCAGACAGCAAGATCAACGAATCAGCCTTTCAGCAGCGATTTCAGTTATTCTAGCATATACAGCCTTACAACTCCTCCCCTTCGGGAAGGATTTTATGTCCCAATACATCATACCTGTGAACACACTGATTTCAGTGGTGCAGTTCTCCTCCTGAAATGAAGGACAATGCCTCACTTCACACTCACATGCAGCAAAAGGAATAACCTCTACCTGGAAAAGAGACTTTTCTGTTAGTAAATTGGTTCAATACATTTTTATTAGTTAATAATAAATTTCTATAAATTGAATTCTAATCAATATAGTCACAAAATACTTTCAAGAGCAGACCACGGTTGGACACAAACATTCCAAAATAATTCTCTCATTTAGGGCACAGTGGAATTTTGAGCATACAAATGTCAGGGGAAATTAACGCGTCATTCTGTAAAAAGTCAACCACTATGCAAAGACTTGTGTAACGGAGTTTAGAAAGTTTCCCAAGGAACATCTGTAAGACCTTCAGGATTTCCATAAAACAAAAAGACAATGACTTGATGGATAAACTGTGAATGCGCTACATCTTTTATTGAAGTAAAGCAAAATGCACTTACCTGTTGATTCAAATAAGGGAAAATATCTTCAGTTTTTCAGCATTCAGTTCAAAACAAATTGCTGTAAGTTAATAAAAAAGGAGGGGGGAATGTACAACTGGAAGTAAAAGTGAACTTAGGCTGCAAATTCTAATACCTGCAGAAGCCATAGCAGCAACACATCACGTTCTGTGACCCAGCCTGTAGCAAGAACACTGTGGCCCAAAGCAACTCTGACCTATTGTTTGGTTCAATTTATTTTCATCTGTCCAAAGCCTTCTGTGATCAAATCAAGCCACCACAAAAGCAGTCTTCTGCTTATGCCGCTAAGACTGACCTTTTGCATGCAAAGATGATGCAGGTTTATCTTCAGTTTCTGTGTTCTTCAGAAGCTGGAATGCCTATTTCCCAACTGACAACTGAAAATAAATGAACTTATTCAAGAGTCAGAAAGCCTTAGCAGAAGGAAAATCTACACTCTACAAACAAACCCCTACTTTCACAGGGCTTGTTTAACACATCAGCATCCATGGTACTTCATCATTCCCCTCCAGACAAAATGCAAACCTGCCTTTTCCCACCAGAAGAGACATTGCCAGGAGCAAGAAGGTCTGTTAGAACAGTGCCAACATACTATAACAAATGTTTTTAAAGGAAAACAGGCAAATCCAGACTTGTCTTCCGTTTGGGTTAAAGCAAGGGAAAATGTCAATGATTCTTGTGCTGGTGTGACATACCTTTCAAGGGCAATTTCTGTCTTATGTGTAAGAACGCTCAGAAAGTTCATGTCGTATGTTTAAACTTGCACCACCACCCAGCTGCGGCAATGGTATACAGGACCCTGGGAGAGCTTTACCTTGTTTCTAGGCCTAAACAGCACGAGTAACAGCTTACAAGATGGATTTCACACTGTACATCTTTCAATTTCACTGGATTTCAGTTAAGCCTTAAGGTTTTTTTTTCTTCTTCTCTACAAGAAAACATTTCTATCTATTATAATCCTGTTGTAGAAAACCAAAATATTTTGAGAGACATTAATCTGAAGCTGTAATTTGTCACAACTCGTAGACAGCCCAAGGTGTCTCATCTTCCCAGAAACCTAAATATTGAATTCTGCCTTTCTCTGTGGTCACAGACTTTTAGCAAGCGACACAGCATAAAGGATTAACATGACATACGGATTTCTGAATAATTCTGAACGGACAGATTAATGTTTTGACAAGATTTTATTGTGAAACATTGGATTTAGAAAAGGTACAAAATGTCGACGGTCGGATGTGTGCCAGTACAGTATTCCAACAGTCTATACAGTGGACAGCTGGACAGCCTCGCTGCAGAACGCGTATTTAGACATACTATCTAAAAGGGGGCCGCAATATTCACAGGCTTAAAACACACAAATAACTCGAGCCAAAATGGCCATTACTGGTCAATGCTAACTAACATCTGGAAACAGGCTAGAAAGCACAATACAGGACAACAATCCCCTTGCAGATCTGTGTTTAAAGAACATCAGTTTATTATGTCAATAATCTACAGCTCCAGGACTATTTTCAGGACTGGGATTTAGTTGGCTAGTTTACAACTTTTAAAAATTTGTGTTAAAAGTGAGATGATGGAAGAAAACCCACAGCGGTTTAATTAGAACTAAACACTGTGAAGCCCCTAGAAAGTTTTTGGACTGGGATTCGTAAAATCATTTCCTTCTAATAGAAAACTTCAGTTTGTTCCTTTAAAATGTCCTTACCGCAGCTTGAACAGGTATCATTAAAAAAGATCTGAATTTAAACATTTTCATTTGCTATGCACTTCTGTGTTTTAAGTCCAATTTCATCAAACATGGGTCACCATTCAACTGGAAAAAAAAACATCAAAATACTAACTCTGAATTAAAGAAAGTCATAAATTTGTATATTAGGAAAAAAAAAAACCAATCCAAAACATCCCCTAACGATAGCAGCATTCTCTACCCTAGTTTAGCAAGTTGAAAGAACAGCATTTATAAACATATGAAGTTGATTTTAGGGTATACATGTTATACCATATGAAAAAAGATAGCTTCATTTTTTCCAAATTATTCCGCAGTCTGTCACTGCTGGAACTTGTTTGGACTACTGCAAAGGCGTTCATTGTTCAGTACATGGGTGGACAGCCAAGGAACTTTAGATTTTAGTTCTTTAATTGAAAGATGTTTTGCTTATTCTACACAATTAAGCTTACTGAAACATAAGCAGTTACCCTGTTACCAAGCAGTATCCAAAACTGAACTAAACCTTTACTTTCCTAAGTCTACTTTGCTTTATGCCAATTCATAACTCACCTTCCTGAACAGAGACCTTGGGATATACTGAATTATGTTTAATAGAAATTTCTGAATATGACTAATGTCCATTGGGAGCAGAGCTGAACTTAAACTGATGTAATTTAAAATAAAATCTACCCAACACATTAAAACAACCCATCCTTTGACACCACATCCACTTCCTTAATTAATTTCAAGATTAGCTTTGGCCACTCTTTTCTCATTGTGTATCATCTGGGGGATGAGAATCTTGCAATTCATTAAGAATAATCACCATAAGTTACAGCTAAGTACAAAATCAGACAATGGGGAATATTTTTTTAAAAAACTTTGAGTGTGTATCACTAATTACGGATGTAACGTTGGGAGTGCAATGTCTGCTATGGAATTAAAATCAGTGCTGTGCCAAATGGGGGAAAAACACATAACAAACCACTCACCTCCAGTGTAGTAAAAAACATTTTGTTTTTAGTTCAGGAAGTGTTTGGGATGAGCAGCACTAACAAAGTTCTACACCTCACAGACACAAGCTACAAGGGTTATCTAAAGCCAGTACTCACTGTCCATCAATTAGCTAGCTCTTCACGCTGCTCCAAGCACTGCACTAGCCACTTTGATCTTTGTTTCATATTCCTCTGTACACACATTTATATTTACATAAAACATTTATTAAACATGATTTTAAAACATAAAAACCTTATGTACAAAATACCAACATTCCTATAAATAAACAGTTGGAGAAAGGCACTTGCAAGAAAAATCTACAGTAAATCTTACAAAAACCACACTGCCTCTGTTACTGTACAATAGATAATCTGTCGGTAAATCCCTATCACAAGAATGTAAAACACTAATTACTCGTTATGACTAAGAATATAACCGTTACAGTCGTATTTACACATACATATATGCCTTTTTTTAAGTTTCACTTGAGAGCACCATGATTTCCACCCTAAATTTATATTTTGATACAAAGTAAAAGAACAGTTGCCAGAAACCGGTGTTCCGTGTCACTGCAAATCCACGAACTTTTGGCTGACATCAAGTGTAGTTTAAAAGACTCAGTTGCCGCTTTGTAGAAAGTACACCTAGTTTGTTATTGCATGTTGTCCTTTTAGAGAGAGCACTGCTATGTTCTCTATGCAATTGTTTAATGCTATTGCTGGCAAAAAGTTTCCAATATCAAAAAAATAAAAACATTCTTCAAGCCAGTTGAAGTATTTAATCTGAACAGTAACTAAAAAAGCTGCATATTAATTATAAAAACGTGTAGGAAACATGCCAACTAATCTGGTGTGCAAAAATATTTTTTCCACTACACAGGATTTTAAGGGCTTCACAGAATTACTCAAATTTACATTGAGTAGCAAACCCCACGAATAACCAGTTCCTCAAGGAGATGTTAGTATACTCCCACTCTTATCAAACTTTTTACCCTTTGACAACGCTGCAACCTGTTTGAGCAGTTCTCTGTTTTTGGCCTGCAATACAGATAAAAAAAGTTTTATGAATTACTGAAACGTCTCAGATAGTAGTGTCATGCACTCACTTCCCATTGCATTTATGAATCAAATTCTTAAAATGTACATGCTGAGAATATTCCCAGAAAACATGATCCCTTACCAACGGTTGTATATGCTTTTTTATATGGATATTCCATCTTTAACAGAGAAGGTAACCTGCAAAATTTCCTGTCCTGCAAAATTCAGCATCTGAGGCACCGCACCCAGTATGTGTTCAGTCTGTGATGTATGCAGCAACTAATTCAGGCTTTCTTCCTGATAAATACGCTTTATCAAGAGACATTTAACTGTCAGTTGTGTTAATGCTGAGCCCTTACCTGTGAGGTAATCCTCTATCTCTTAAAGTTAGAAAGCAATTCTTAACAGTGAAATTAATTCATACGGAGATTGTTGACCGCAGAACTGCTGTAAAACGCATCCAAAGTGAGACACGGTGATGACATTCAAGAACTGGGTACTGTTTCTTTGCTGTGAGTGAACAGCCTGAATACATAATTCCATCTGAAGTATTTCTGAAGTATTGATAAGCAATTACTCACCTGCAACTGTTCCACCGTTTCCTTGTGAGCTTTCTCCATACTGTTCATCTTTGTCCTCAAGTTTGACTCCTGGTACTGGAAGTCTGCCTTCAGTTCTGTCAACTGAAATTACAAATTAGATGAAGATTCCTTGGCCTGCTACAGCATACATCTTCTAGTCAATCTGTGAACTCTTTATAGAAGCCTCAGAAATCTCGGGAAACACTACGTTTATGTACTATTGTAGTATCAGCTGCTCGACCCTTGAGAAGTAGCTTGAAGTTGTCTTCTTTATATTTTATGTAAAGAAGACAACTGTACTTACATAACCGTACTATTTGCTGAGGATTTGGTATAAAGAAGGTTAATCCTCAAAAAAAAAAAAATCAAATACAAGATTAATGATTTATAATCCTAGCTGTTCTTTCAGCTGTGAGATACTTCAGTTATGTCTCTTCTGTTAAATGCTAACACATGAAAAATCTTCCTCACAAACACAACAGAAAGGATTCTGTTGTGTCCTTCTAGGCTACAATTGGTCCTAAACGGAAGTATACACTCTTAGAGTTACACTGCTTCTCGATCCACAACAGTGAATCAAACTGTGTTATTAAGAATGTGTAATTAAAATTACCTGTGATTTAATTCTGACTGTAGTGTGTAGTATAGCTGCCACTGGGCCCCTCCTGAGACAGGCAGAGATCCAGACGACATACTCTAAGGCAGGTGGTTCTAAATTGTGACATAGGCTTCTATCCAAGCAGCTGGATGCTTCTTCTGGAAGCGTGTGCAGCTGGGTGAACCACTTCGAGTTCGTGGTATATGGACCCAGAAGTTTTAGGAAGTTAGTTCCTCGAAGTGTCCCAAATTCAGCTGGCTATTTTGAACCTCTCTGGTCAGTGTGGATTGATCAGGGAATGAAGCCTGCTACAACAAACCAGAGCACACATTCCTAAAATGACTACAAAGACTGCTATTACCAATCTTAGTGTGTGTCAGATGACATGAAGTGAAACAAGGTTTTCAAAAGAACCCTCAATCAGCTGGCAGTGACCAAGTGCAGGTATCTTGAAACAAGGATATATACCTCAATGTACACAGACTGCTGCTCAACCTGTGCTTTTATGGCTGTTGCAAATTCCATGGGTTCCAGTACAAAACCACATCCCACAGCACTCGCAGCAGTACTGCACCACAGCCAAGTATGCACCTAGATAAGCAAACACACCACCCATGCGAATGTTCAGCAAATTGTGGTCCCTTCCTAGCGATCGCGTCTCAGGGCCCCACCATAACATCTTGATGTCTCACTAATGTTTTGTCCAGGAAGCAAAACAAGGCTAGTACTGCAAACAGCACTGGTGATGAGACGGCTGAGCACCTGACTTGTGACAAACGATGAATGAGGATTGCCTGTGAAGCTGCTGTACTGAGCTGGTTTGTTGCCATACATCACGCATTTCAGAGGTTTCTCTTTTGGAGCGCCCTAAACCGTTCAAATGATGGCCCTACACAAACCTGAGGACAGGGTCTTAACAGGAAACGTCCCACAGGCCTGGCTCACGCTTTGATTCCAGTGCACGTCTACACTTACTATCTCACAGCCAAAGAAATATCGACAGCTATGCAAACACTGTTTTCAGCTTTCCTCTCCCCTGCAGCAGCTGAAGAACGTAACTGACATTCTGAAAGTAATTCATGCCTGAAGGACTCTAAGGTCAAATAAATAGTTTTAGCAGGGGGGATATTAACATTATTAGATGGTCTCCCTGTGGAGACAAAAACCAAGTTATTGCACTGGTTATACAGAAGTAGGTGACATTTCCTTACCTAGCCCTTTAGTTAGCTTTGCCCAGTCGATCAAATATAAAAAACGAGATAAATGAATTTCCTACTGACTCATGATCTTCTACCAGCTTTGTAAGAGAGAGATCAGGGCCTGAATGTCTGTCCTTTGAAGAAAGTACCTGAAGAGAATCCACGACAGCCCTTTCATATTAACTGCTTAAAAAGCTTGAAATAGCAAGTACTTCCAACACTAGGTCTAGCATAACAATGATAGAAACAAAAAAAAAGTTCAATACCCTTTATACGACACATTTAAATGTAGAAATGAAGATACTGAACTATGGTTTAAAAGTGAAAAGCATTTTTCTTTCAGGATCAATGAGCTTTTCTTCATCTTTTGATAAGCCAACATGCTTTTATTAATGAAATATTCAAATAAAATAATCAAAATTTTACTTGAAAATACAGTAAATTTATTTTAAATACATTCCATAACTACCTCAATTCTAAACAGACATTCTAAAGTCACCATGACAGTGTGTTAAGAGCATCTAGGTAATCCCATGGTAGAGAAATAAGCTCTAACAAAGGTAGAACAAGGTACACATTTGTAGTTATTTCTCCTTTTTTTCTTACTTACTGGGTTGTTTGAAGAGTGAATCTCTTGTTTGAATTTCACTGCAGCCATTTGGGCCTATTTCACTTAACTTTTGTTGACTGGTACTCATCTAATCCAAGCTTTTCTCCCAGTCTCTGACCATCCACAACGTCTTGGTGTGAGTTAGAACAGAACTAATCCTGTTCAGTGATTTCACTTCTCAGCTCTGTCTCTTCTAACTAACTGCACTCTCAGAAGTTAACAGCGTATTTGTGCAGACAGCGTCTGCTTCGAGAAGTGATAACACTGGATGTTTACGGTTACTGCCAGGGATCGGGATGCAGAAAGGCTCCTGCTTGTACTTGCTCCTGTGAAGAACAAGGTCACTGCTAAATCCTGTGTATCACAGTGGGGGTGCAGTAAGTGAGAGGCTGCACCTGCGGGGAGGAGCAGACAGGACAGGTGACCCTGCACTGACCATCCCATAGACATCGTATTCGGTATAAAGCTGAGGGATCACAAAGGACAACACCTCTTGCCCTCTTCTTCAATGGCTGCTAACTGAGAAAGACTCTGTCTGTTCTGCCTTCGATCCCAATCCGTGCATTCCTGAATCTGGTTCCCGTCTGCTGCTAAGTCCAGTCTGGGACTTGCCCAGCGCCTGCCCACAGCCTCAGTGGTGACAGTAATGTAATTGCCATTGGGGGGGTTGGTTTGATACTGGTTTTGTATATAATTCATTTTACTGTTATTATTTTAATTAAAGCCGTTCTAGTTTTGTTTTCCAACCCGTAAGTTTCTCTCTCTTATTCCCTTTCTCTTCCCCTTTGGGAGCGCAGAGAGCAGCTGTCATTGTCTAGTGGCTGGCCAAGCCCTAGCCCTTTATACACAAAGACTTGATAAGCTACACTACACATATGCTACTAATCTTTTAAAATCAACCCACTTAGTTTTCATACACCGTACGTGTAAATTTGGGCATTAATCAACTCATTAATTATGGCTATAGTCACTTTAATTTAAAACTAAACAAAAACTACGCTAAACTCAGAACAGGTGCTACTCTTAACCCTCCCCTTAACTTGTGTCCCTGTCAGCCTATGGAGGCATTCAGGATCTTTGCTGTGACTCAGTTCAGAAGGTGGCTGGCATTTCATCCATCACCTGTGGCATGCAGCCTGAGTAACAGTGAGCCAGGTGGTTGGCTTCTGGATGGCTGAAGTGAGGTCAGTTGAATTCCTCTTAGCGCCAAAATATATTCATGATACAAAAGTTCCAAACTTGTCTTTTTTATGGTAAGATCTGATAAGTTGCTATTAAAAAAAACTTGTATCTGATTTTTGGTTTAACTCACCATTTTGACACTGTTAGCAGTCTACAAAAGAAAAAAAAGTAGAAAACAAAATTATAAAGTTCTTATTAAGCAGGGGCAACCTTTACCTTTTTATCTTTTTCTAAAATAGTCTGATCTCTTTGCTGCAGAAGACGTTTAAGTGACATGACTTCTTCTTTCAGCTGACTTATGAGGACAAAGTTGTCAGTTCCTCCACTGTCTGCTGACTGATTTATAGAGCTACTAAAAAAAAAAAAAACCAGTTACTTACAGCATCAACAGAAAGAAACAGCACATTTTTTTTTTAAATTTCAAAATTGGATAATTAATAATGCCATAAACATCCTTAAGGACTAATGCAAAAAAAGTATGTACCTGACAGAAATGGATGCAACTGGCAAATTACCTTACTAATGGCACACATTACATACACCTGCAGAAATATAATTAAGTATTAGCTTCCAGGGGGACAAACACCTTTTGACTGAAGCAGTCACTTTTATTCCAACCGTTTGGCCAGAGACAGAATAAAGATTCAGTCCCACACCCTAAGGTCCAAAAGACTTCCCTAGACACCAGGCAGCTTAAAGCAGCAGGTTCAACCCTGCATCTCATCAACAAAACACCCCCGTGAGGGAATGCTGTTTCATTGGGAACTGTTGCCTTGCACATAAGCTTTAATTAAATTTGCCCCAAACAGCTAAACGCAGGAAAACAGTGCCAGTTCTCTACTAATAAAGCCATTTTGCTGACTGATAGCACTCAGATGCCACCCAATAATCTGGCTGGCTGGACAATAGTTTTACCTCCCTCATTCTTCAGGCCAAAAAACAAAACCAAAAAAACCCACGAAAAAGAAAAAGAAGCAACTGGCCACAAATCAGTGTTCTACTTGGTTGAAATGGCTCAGCTTTACAAAAATATAACTTTACCTATCTCCATTTGATGGCTTGGATTCCAGTTTGGGTTTTTTCTTTGGAGTTTCATTCTGAATAGTTGCAGAGGATTTATGGCTGAAATCAAACAAAATGTAAACCTAAAGCCTCATACTATATAACTCTCTAGTATCACCACTTGGCACATGTAAAATAACTAACTCAAACTCCTAGCTGGAATGCTAGAGACTAGCCAGAAATGCAAGAGAAAAGAAGTCCTTTAAATGAAAACCACAAGATAAATTAAAAGGAAATTAATAAATGATATCGTATTTACCTCTGTTTCCATAGTCCCTGATCTTGCTCTGGACTCAGACTGCTGATTCTGAAATACGTGAAATGTACTTGGTAAGGGAACTGACCAAATGTACCGTTATGTCCCAGTTTATGTGATCAAGGAAGATCTCCCCCCTTTATTAATAAAGTTAACAATTACAAATTTTCAGCTGGACAGTTGAATTATCTGTCGTATTCATGACCACTCCTTACTGTGTCAGAATGCTATAAAAATAATTCTTGGCTAAATGTTGACACCACTGTAAGGCACAAGGGGTAGACTCCAAGACTGGTGGATAAAAGTCTTTCTGGTACCATCCAATTTTTGTGCGCTTTATAATCCTGTGCTGCCGTACGAACATTGCCCAAAGTGGAGCTTAGGTGGTGGCATAAGAGCAAAGTTAAGTTTTGGATCCCCGAAAAGAACTGCTTCTCAGGTCTAAATATTTGTTTTCAATCATCTCAAAAGCAATTAATAAACGCTCTTGATACAGGAATGGTAGAACAAAGAAGATTGCACTGAATGAAATGAATTTGAATTTGTGTTTCTACTTCATTGTCTCTGTTGTCTCATCTCAACAATAACTGATACAGACAGGGAAAAAAGAGTTGTATTTACTGGACCAGAAGCAGTGGACCCACGGAAGCCTGTAGAAACCAAGGTGCCAAAGCGGGAACGTTGTGGTCTGTACAGATGCTTACTTCTATAACTCTTGAGTATATTAGAAGTGCTGTCCTGTAGTAAAGAGCTAACTTTTTTTTATTTCATTCTTACTCTATCTCTGCCACAGGCATTAAATTAGACCTAGCTTGTTGTAGCTCAATTTTCAACAGGAACAGTACAATAACTGACTGCAAGACAAGAATAATTTTCTTCTTCAAATTCCTAAAAAACAAATATTTTTTTTTTTTTAAGTAAAGGATGTGCATTTCTCTCCTCCTCACTCCCAACATAATTGCAGCTTATCTTGCTGCTATCTTTAAGTCACAGTTCATCAGGCAAGTTTCAGTCAAAGAGGAAAATTAGAAACACTAGAAAAGTGAAGCTTAGAATGAAAGTGTTTGTGCATCTGCAGTCAGGTTCATTACTGCTGCAGCTGTAGTATTTACTACCCAACACAAAAATACAACAAGTAGTTCTAAAGTTACGCTGCCATAAGCCTGTCAGTGAAAACAGTCATCACTACTATTATACTGGCATAAAAAACAAATCAATTCTGGGATTTTAGACGAAATGAACTGGGTATGTACAACTACAGTCACAGAGATGGCACACTGAGAAAAGTTGTAGAACATGGGACAAATCCGTGTGAAATGTTATCAGAGTGCCAGCAACTCAACTGACAGTGTTATTTTACTACGTCTGCATCAGAGCCACTCACAAACTGACTATTCCAGCAAGATTGGTTTATAAAAACTAGCAAAGAGATAAGAGCTGGTCCTAAACTGAGGGTGACCCCACACCAGTGCTTCTGCTTCTCCATTTAAGAGCAAGTACGAGCACACACACAAATCAGGATGAAGTAAATTACGGTGGAGTTCTGAGCAAAGTAGCTGTTCTGCACTCACTCCTACCACACCCTTTTAACCATGGTAAATGCATGTAAAATAGCAGTTACTGCTTAGAAAGATGAGTTCAAGTTCATCCCCAAGAAACTTCTTTCTGTAGCCATTCCATGGGTTTCTTTTCTAGACTTGATATTAATTTTAACATCGACCGGTTTGATGATCACCAAGAATTTCTGCTTTTTGCTGACCTCCCCTCATGCAAACTCTACAGGATTCTGACATTCTGCTACTGCTGTAGATGCCATGTTTTCAACAGCATTTCCTCTCTCCTTTGATCTGAACTCGGTACTAACAGAACACAGAAGAGGAAGACGTACCAACAGCTACTGGAATTTTTAAACACTTACTTATGATGACTGCTGCTGTGCCGATGATGGTGGTGGTGATGGTGGTGATGTTTTGAATGATGCTGGTCTTTCTCAGCAAGAGATGAGGACGAGGAGTTCGAATGCGAAGATGCTAGGCTCTTCCTCTGTTCTTTTGTCTTCTGTAGCACTCTCTTGTAGGACAGCGTGCAGAGCCAACACAACAACTTTCCATCGACCTGTTGGGAAATAATTCGTTGCAGGATTTTTTTCCGAGTATACTTGCACTAGAAAGACGCAAGAAAAATTCGTTTCACTTCATCTATCATCTTTGGGAAAGATCCAGACATCCCTTTGGTGCGAAACAGCACTACCGTATCTCCAATATATGCACATTTTCTTTTAGTAAAGTGAATATTACTCCATTTCTTTCTGTACATTGGAAAGTGGTCTTCGCAAACGTTGGACTTGCTCTGTATCACAGAAGTGCCAACAACTTTTTAAAGGGACAGATCAGTTTTAGTTTAGACACCATGTACCCTCTCTCAGCCCAAGGTATCCCAGACAGAATCAAGATGTCCAGCCAATGTATTACTTGTACCAAATAAATTCTTCTGTAAAAACAGCATTATTCTTGGGTTCAGGCAAGAAGCTTTTGAGGCCATTTCGTCAGCACCTTCTGGAATGAGAAAGTGGTGCTCACTAAAGCTATTTAAGAAACCAGAACACAAAGGGCTGCTCAGAGCAGCCCACCTCTCTGGGGCTGTACTTCATGGCAAGGCCAGCAAATGAAAAGAGGTAAAGTGGCAGATTTAAGGTACAGACACACATAAGATCCAACAGATGGGAAAATTAAAAAAGTTAAAATCAAAGCGCCAGCGCTCAGCTGCTTAACCCCTCTTTCCCAGTTGCAACTGTCAGCTTAAGCTTATTTTGAAAAAGAGTGATTTAATTCCAAGTAAGTTAGATCAGCAGCTAACATACCAACTGCAAGCTGCGAAGTTTAATTCAAATATTGAAAAGCACAGCACAGCAACTTGAATTTAACATCAGTGAACTTAAGATCCGTTCCTGTTAATCCTTCTGCTGTGAAGAAGGAACGTTGTCTGTTGTCAGCCTAAGCCATTACAGCTGTGGAACAAAGCCTACCTTCCTCCTGCCCTCCTCTTTTCGATCAAAAGCACACTGCTGTTTGCACTGTTCACACGTCTGAGGCGGGCCGTACTTCTTCTCCGAGTTGGTGCAACGCTGGCATTTTGTGCCAATAAATGCAGCGATAATGTTACAATACTGACAAGGCTTGGGCTGAAAAACAGGTAAGTTGAACTGAAGTTAATACATTTACAGTTTCTGTAATGAAGACAGGTATTTCAAATCACACAGCCATGCCTCTAAACTACCAGGGCTTCACATAACCTACCCTAAAGAACCTTTTTCCTAACATTTCTATATTCAGAACTAAACTTTTCCCCTAAAATGATGCTCCTTCAGTGTCCCCATACATGCACTCAACTAGAACAATACTCGGCTGGAAAATAAACTTGCTGTCACTCTTCACAGGTTAGAAATGCTGATTATCTCCAATGCAGTTCCACTTTTTGATAAAAGAAAACGTGGTTGGATCTGTCCTGCACTTTCTTTTTCTACATTTTAAGCTTTTCTAAGAATGTTCTTGGTCCAGTTTACATTCACAAAAGCCCTGACTACGTACCAACAGCTGCTACATTTCTCAGATAAGCTGGATTTCATCTAACATAGTTTATGTCAAGTATACAGAAGTTACACGCTTTTGTTTCACAACAAGATTATCTTGATACTGTCTATAAATGAGTATCTCCAGGCGCTCAGATACAATGCGTGTATTCACACACTGAAAAAATAATTTTTCTAACAGAACTGAAGCTGAAATTCAAGATGAGGAAACAGGAAGTAATGCAAATGCAGCTAATACTCTTAAAATCTTTTCTACTTCACAGCACGATTAACACGCATTTAAAAATTTTAAGACTCACATATTATAAAGTACGGGGTATTATTAGATTCTCACATTTACCATTCATTAGATCCACAGGCAGCTAATGGTCTTTCTGCCATCAAGCGTGCATTAGTGAGCATACGCGAAGAATAACCTTACGTGCATCAAGTGAAGCAACATCAGTTTTGCCATTAATAGCTGTATTGCCGTTATTCACAACTATTAAACTACAGGTATCCACAACGGATTTCAATACGCAGAAAGAAACCGTAAGCCACGAAGGGAATCAAGAGCTACCAGTAATTTCACCACTTTTCTGAAAGGTTATCTTGTTTTTAACCCCCAAAAGAAAGCAAGTCTAGTCGCCAGAAAACTTTTTAAATTTAAGATGTGAATGAGCTTAACTTCGACATTTAGAACTAAGAGCCTACTCACCGTTCCAAACTGCTTCACATTTTGGGCACATTTCTTGCATATCGTATTAGTTTTGCTAAAGATAAAATTGCATAATGTTGAATTCAGCGACAAACACACACCTTGAAATTCTTTCCCATGCAATTACTGGAAAACACACATGCAAACAAACGCTGTGGTAAGCGGTTAACGGCAAGTGGACAAATCTAACACTGTACTGCCTTTATGCAACCGGAGCAGGCAGGCAGGTTATTTCACTGCAGTCCTGCCCTCTTCAGCGTCGCCGCCGGTGTCAATCTCTGCCGCTGCGAACGGCTATGCCCGTGGCCCCGCGGTCGCTTCTGCAGGTCCACCGACCGCCCGCGGCAGAGCTCCGGCAGGTCGCGCACCGGGCGAGGCGGAACCCTCCCGTACCTCTCCTGCTGGAACTCCGACCGGCAGTACGTGCACTTCACGATGGGGTGGGCGATCCGACACTCCTGAGAAGAGCAGAGCCACGTTACTCCCCTCTGCCAGAGACACGGAGCCCTCAAACCCGCTTCACCCGGCGCTCCGCGGCCGCTCCCCCG
>NW_010422925.1:0-1709 GCF_000710305.1 Buceros rhinoceros silvestris
GGGGCAGAGGGGAAGGGGATGGGGAGAGCGGCAGCCTGGGCTTTGCTGCACAGAAGCCTACAGTGGGACTGTATGTGTTGAAATAAATGCCTCCCCTCAGAGGGTGAAGAAGCAGCTCATGTGCTGTAGGAACGGTTTTTAAGAGTGGTGTTGCTGAGCTCCAAAACTGCTCTCTGTCAAGACAAGGCTCGGTTAACACTTTATTTACTGTGACTGGTTTTTAGCAGTTAACACTCAGCCTAGCAGCTTAAAACCAGCCCAATAAATATTTTCGAGAGTTCTGTACAAGTATGTCACAAGACAACTGTCCTTTACAGGGTTTACAGACAAGTGGGGAACTACTGAATTCAGTTCAGAAGACTTTTACAGACTTCATAGCCTGCCTTATCATTGTAAAATAATAATAATAAAATGAGGTGGGGGTTGTGGGAATAGACGATGTAAAGTTAGGGGCTGCATTCTTGTCATAGATGTGGTTTACTGCCAATAATGAGAGTGAAACTTGCGTAGAAAGGAGCATCCAACTCAACAAGCAAGGAAATCTGGGGCTGTTGCTTTATTGACTCGCTGCCTTTTGTACTCCGAGTGTTGTTTATCTTCTTTTCCAAAAGTAACCATGGAAGCCATGCAATGTGATATGTGGTCATCAAGCTCTGTCCATTTTATTAGCCTCATTTCCATTTTTATCCCTGTCTGGTATTGATAATTGATGAATCTAGAATGAAATTTGAGTGTCCGAGGGGAAAGAAGATGGCCCTAGCTTTTTGATCCATCTGTAACTTTCACTGTGGAAAGCTTCATAAAGATTCATATTCCTCAGTAACACCCTTCAGCTTAAGTTATTTCATTTGTTTACTTCATTCAATCTCAAAATTCATTAGATGAAACATAAAAAGGGGCAGCCTGTCATATGATAATTTAGTAGAGAAAAACAGAATTCTAGAAAGACAAGAATGTACTAAGAAATATCTTGGGACATGAAGGGGGATAGAAGTTATTTGTTTCTTTTTTTTTTAAAAGGTACTACAAAATTCTCACTCTTGAGACCAAATACAAAATTAAAATGGATCAATGGGATGAGGCCAATTGTATGCAAGTCAACAAGACCAAGTGCCAGGTCCTGCACTTGGGTCTCAACAACTCCCTGCAGCGCTAAAGGGTTGGAAAGCTGCCCGGCCGAAAAGGACCTGGGGGTGCTGGTCAACAGCCAAGTGAACATGAGCCAGCAGTGTGCCCAGGTGGCCAAGAAGGCCAACAGCATCCTGGCTTGTATCAGCACTGGTGTGGCCAGCAGGAGCAGGGCAGTGATTGTTCCCCTGTACTCGGCACTGGTGAGGCAACATCTTGAGTACTGTGTCCAGTTTTGGGCCCCTCACTTCAAGAAGGACGTTGAGGTGCTGGAGAGTGTCCAGGGAAGGGCAACAAACGTGGTGAAGGTTCTAGAGCACAAGTCCTGTGAGGAGTGACTGAGGGAACTGGGGTTGTTTAGCCTGGAGAAAAGGGGGCTGTAGACCTTATCTCTCTCTACAACTACCTGAAAGGAAGTTCTAGTGAGGTGGGGGTCAGTCTCCTCTCCTACGTAGCGAGTGACAGGACGAGAGGAAACGGTCTCAAGTTGCATCAGGGGAAATTTAAGTTGGATATTAAGAAAAATTTATTCACAGAGAGGGTTATGAAGCATTGGAACAGGCTGGCCCGGGAGGGGGGGG
>NW_010422925.1:1849-2172 GCF_000710305.1 Buceros rhinoceros silvestris
GCCCAGGGAGGTGGTGGAGTCCCCATCCCTGGAAGTGTTTTAAAGCCGTGTGGATGTGGTGCTGAGGGACAGGGTTTAGGACCCTGGCAGTGCAGTGTGAACAGTTGGACTCGATGATGTTAAAGGTCTCTTCCAAGCAGGAGAGTCTGCAGCGGTGCGTCAGTGCCGGGCAGTCAGCAGCGGGGTGCAGTGTGCGGCAGCTCCGCCAGATGGCAGCACTCAACAAATGACCCGGGCGAGCCCGCTGTCCCAGGGGAATCCCGCGGCTTGGCTTCCAGGCGCTTCCCCGGGAGGCTGCTGCCCCCTACCTGCCTCTGCCCCCA
>NW_010422925.1:2243-12342 GCF_000710305.1 Buceros rhinoceros silvestris
GCCCTCCGCCCCCCCCCTCCCCCTGCCCCCACCCTGCCTCTGCCCCCGACCTGCGTCTGCCCCCTCCTCTGGAAGGGCGGTGCCGCTGCCCCAGTGCCCCCGTGTCCTCCTCGCGTAGGTGGAGTTCATCAGGTGGGGCTCCGAACGACGCCGTGCATCGTCTTTATAATATCGTCGATTTCATTTGTGTTGTTGAAAATTTGTTGAAGAAACTGTTCAAAGGTGCTGCCGAAGCCTTAGATATGTGTATATTTCAGCGTTTTGCCTTGTTTTTTTTCATTAGATGTAGCCTAAGCGTACTTACATGGTTAAAAGAAATTGAAGAAAAAAGATAAAAAGTAATTAGCAGGAAGAAGTTCTTCTTTTGCCATACATATGAAAGGAGAGGCTGTAGAAGGCGTACATTTTTCTAACTTTTATGTTTGTAATTATCACAGAATAAGATCAGGCATCTTCAGGTACTGACAGGGCATAAGCTTAGCCTACCTGGGCAGGGTTAAGTTTACCCATTTGCTATAATTGTAATGAAGAAATGATGTGAATTCACTGCTCAGGAAAACAGGGGCAGCCCTGCAGGAATGTTCCTGCTGGAGTTATGCTCATGCTGAGGCTCCTACCTGCAGATGCAAGAACACTTCAAGTTATCATCCAGCCTTTGGTCAAGGCTAGCTGCTTATCAGGGTTCCTCCATAGCATAAGACTTAAGAAACTTTGTAGTCAGGATATTTTTTTCAAGTTTATTAAAAATTCTCATGTGATTCTATTATGCAATGTTGTATTAACACTATTTTAGTTCCTTTCCTTTTATTTTGTAATTTGCATTTTTTCTGTGATGTATTTCTGAACTGCTTCCTTCAGTCTTCTTAGTTTTCAAGTCGTGTCTAGGTTTCAGTAGGGAGGCAAAGCAGGTTTTGTTTGCTTTCACCTCGGTATTACAGTGTGTGTGTGTAGTGATTCTTTTCAGGGATGCAGAGAATGGTAGTCTCCAAAGCACACAATGGTTTGGATTTCAGGGACTTTTTGTTTGTAACGCTACCAGAAATCTGAGAAAATTAAGTTCCTCATGGAAGCCACATGAGAAGAGAGACAGTAAATCTTACCGTTCTAATTCCCCCTATCTCAGCCATATCTAGTTAGAACTCCAGCAGATAAAGCCTGTGTGTGGCTTAGGGTGACTCCATCCCAAATAGCAGAGATGTGAAAACAAGCAGAAACAACAGAACTTATAACAGAAATTGTTAAGCAGTTTAGGTATGTGGCACTTAGGGACGTGGTTTAGTGGTGGACTTGGCAGTGTTAAGTTTATAGTTGGACTCGATGATCTTAAAGGTCTTTTCCAACCTAAATGATTCTATGATTCTAATTTTTTAAACAGAAGGGATTAAGATGAAGTTTTAAGTTGGTCACTTGAAGCGTAGTTCCCTCAACAGAGATTTTTATAAATTGTGTATCATATTAATTAGTCTAGTTGATGCATCTTCATGCATGGAGCTGCATCTCTTCATGTTCAGGATGAAATTTTACTCCTTTTTGCATCTGTCACCCTAGAAAGAGTCAATGCAGCTAAACGGATTCTGTATGACTTGTCTGTGAACACGGCTGTTTGCTAGCGAGATAATGAAGTAAAGATGCTCTCATTAGTCATGGGAATCTGAGTTCAGTCTTTCATTGTTATTGCTGTCCTGAAGCTGTTGCACAAGACTGTTCAGCCTGATTTGACCTGGATTCCAAAACAGATTTGTCATTCCTTTTCTCTGCTATTCTGTGAGTTGGATCAAGGCTGTGATATTATTTACAGTTCTACAGTTTGAAAACATCCATATTTGTTGAGCTATTCTGTAAATTTAGAAATCATGCCAATTGGAATTTCTGTTTGAATTAGACTGTTTATTTCTCAGATACTTCAAAAATACAAATTTTCCACTTTGCTTTTTGAACTTTATATACCCAATTTTGTAGAAACTGAATTTTAAATTCATTATGTAGTAGGTAATTGAAGAAAGCTAAACTTATTTTAGTGTTCCATAATCTTACATATCTTTTGTTACAGTCTGTCCCCTTCCCTCTTAGAAAGCAGTGGCCAATAGTGCTTATCACACTAGCTAAGGCTGTCTAACTGTTTTACTCTGTCTCAGCTGCTTATAGTTGTGTCTTGATGTAATATTATAAACTGTTCAGCTCTGGAAGACTGTTTTTGTTCTCTCCCTGCCCAGCAAATTGGAGTCTTGGTGAGGTCTCTTTTGTCCTGCAAGCAGGTGTATTTTTTGACCGGTGTCAGCTGTACCTTTCACGTACAAGTAACCCCAGAAATGCCTACACCCATGAAGTGCTCAGGTTCTGGTATTCTGCTTAGCGTTTGTGCCTCTGTGCTTTTTGAGTTTCTACCACTGTGCTTTTCCCTCTGTCTAAATTCTTCCAATATGTTTAGAGGAATAAATAAAGCAGCAGCAGCAGCCGTAAACATGAAATGCGTATGGTAAAATATTCAGCAGTTCTTTACAGATGAAGCACTGCTCTCTATGTAGAAATCTGTACGCATGGTTATGTACGGTATTCAGTGTTTCAGAGTTTTCTTCTTGGCTTCTGTGACCTTTACAGTTGTTTCACAACGTTTTGACTCTTACAGGAAGGTTCGTGAAATTGCCTTTACTTTTTTCATAAGCAAATAGAGCTGCTGAAATCTCTCTAGAAGTCAAGATGTTCCTGACAGAATTCCAAACAGCACTGAAGAAAGTAATAAATTTGCCAGTTTAAATTTCACTATCTTTATAGACAAGTGGCTTTTCAAAAGGAGGATACGCACATGACATTTTTATATCCGTTTTCCTGCCACAATTCTAAAAAGAATTTTATCTTTCTTAACTGCCAGCTTTCTGGCTGAGAATGCAAAATTGCTCTGGCTGTTTAATTGGAGAAGTCTTCTCTACGCTACTGAAATATTCTCAAAATTTCTTCTCAGTTTTATTGGAGTTTTCATTTTGATTGTCCTTGATTTATAATAAAAAGCTTTCTTTTAGAAGAGAAAGGTCACCCGTATGTTACGTGAAAGGCTGAATGATGTCAAGACTAACAAATCTGAGGTGGGTTCTGCATCTTTGGCGGCTGAAATAGGTTTTGTAATAATTTTGTCCTACAGCAGAATACAATGTATAATAGTTGTACTACATAATAATTAATCTAGACAGACTTTTGGGTGTCAGGTGAACACTTGATGAAGTTGGCATTCTTTCTCCCAGAATTTTGAACTAAACTGTGATTCTGATTGGCCCATTCATTTCATCTACACCCAACTTCAGCAAACTTGTGAAGGAATTCTTGAATTCCTCCATGTATGCTCCGTCGCCACTTTTCCCTGTGCTTTGTCTACAAAAACTCCACGGCTCCCTGATCTCACTACGTCATGGGAAGATTTCTGTGTGCCTCAGAGGTCCTCCTCCTCTCTTCCCTCTGTAAGATGCTTATTGCCTCTTTAGTCATCCCGTATCTCCTATATCTTTCTCATGAAATGTTTGTGTCTTGTTTCATGCTGCCTTCATGCAAAAAGTCAATATTTTAAAACTCTGTGAATACAGAAAACTCTTAAGATACTGTTGTACCAGAAGATTAATTGGCTATTAATTGGCATTTTATATAATGACAAGTACCAACCTGATGGACATCACCGTCTCATCAGGGTACCAGGATCATTGTATCCCCTTGTATTCCACCTTCCATTTCCCTCTTCCATCTCAGCATTCACACACTGCGATTATTCCCTGCAGGGTCTAGGAGCACCGTGAGTGGTGGGCTTACATTGGATGGAGAGAAGGGGAAATGCATTCTTGGATTAGTCTTACGGAAATGACAGAGAAAAGGTCATAGCTGTTATACCTACAGGAGTCCCATCCCCTTGGGGATTTCCTTTATAAGGACCTGCCTGTAGGTGACAGCTGGACTCCCCCATTTAACAGATTTTCAAAACTCAGCTGGTCCAAGGCCTAAGCAAGTCAATTCAGTATTGAAGTTAGCCCTGCTTTGGGCAGGAGATTGGGCTAGATGGCCCCAGAGGCCTTTTCCAGCCTAAACCTGTTATTCAAAGCCCGTTCTTTAAGAAATATTGTTTTACATGTGGTCTAACGTGTATGTGACAGTAATATAGCCAACTATCGGAGTATTTAAAAAACGAGTGATAGTGATAGAGTGATAGTGCAGCCTCTTACAAGTCTTTCATGAAGCCGTAACTATAGACCCACCTAGTTTGCTCACATTGTGAGTTTTGTTGTTTGAATGCGAGTCTCACATGTGGGTGTTGTGTGCCTTACAAATTTATCTTGTGCAGTCATATACATGTATATTCCTGGATCTAATTAACTGTGTTTCAATATTTTTATTACTTCCTAGAACTTTGAACAATGAGTCAGGCTGGTGAAGAAAGTTCCAGTTCCAGTGACACAGAATCGGAAATCAAGACGGAGCAACTTATCTGTGCTCTAGTCCCAACAGTGTATAGCCGAGATGAGGGATCCACTGATGTAACAGCAAGTCCTGCATTTCAGTGTTTGGATGAGGTACCACGCACCCTAGCTTTCTCTGTCTGTAACAGTTCATATTGCGTCCAAACCAGCTAATTTGAAGTGTGTGTTTTGTTGGTAGTAATTGAAAGTTGTTGCCATTGGCTGTCTGTAGTTTCCCTACTTTTTTCTGATTTTTTTTTCTAAGTAGTAAGAACATTTTTGAAATAGAAACATACCTGGGGCATATTCTTGCTTATTCTATGAGAATAGAAGGGTGTTGGTTTTGTAGTATTCTAGCTATAGAGGTAATAACATCATGATTTTTGGAAAGGCTCAACAGCTGCAGGAAAAATCCAAGGTAAGTGGCTCCTGGGGCTCCAATAACTGATGCTGATAGAAGAAACCTTTTAGAATTCAGTTTCTTTTGCAGAATTTTCTGTGTTAAGGAAAATATTAGAATACTAGAAATTTAAGATACCAAATGCGTATGATAAGAAGTCCTTAAAAATGTAATGCCAGAAGAGGCAGTAAGAGATCATCAATCCAAATTTTACACCAAAGTAGATTCTCTGCAGATACTTGTCTAATTTGTTCTTTAAAACTTTGATTGATGGAGATAGCATTTTGGGTATCCTCTTCCAGCATTTCAACATTGCTGGAGTTCTTAAAAAAACAAGTTTTTCCTAAATCCCAGTTCAAATTTCCTTTGGAGTGAATAGTGCAGCTTTCTTCTTGCCTGTCCCACAGTGACAATGGAGAGCAATCGAGCAATCAATTTCTGCCCTCTTTATAAAAATAATTTACATCTCTCTCATATCCTAAGCAGGCTTTGCTCATACTACATGTTTTTCTTAAAGTTCTTACTTGAAGTTGCCTTAACTTGGGCTCTTTCCAGCTTCCATCTGTCAGATCAGTTTGCTAGCCCGCCTCTCTCTCCCTCTGCCTTGAACCCAAGTAGAAAGGAAGGAATGAGAATTTGTAGCGAAGAGGAAAATAAGATTGCCCCTTTCCTATCCTGCTGTTAGAATGTACTAAACATAGCGTGAATCTGCACAGTCAGCCTCTAATCTTGTGCATTCAAGTGAAGTATACAGGAGGGAGACAGATTTTCACTTTCAGTCCAGCGCCAGTATAGAGTGAGCCCACAGTTTCCAGTATTATTGTAGCACAAAAGCCCCTTTCTTCTCAGTCTAAGGCAGCTGCAAATGTTTGGAACTGGTCAACTGTCAAAGAGAGTTGACCTCTCACCTTACAGAAATCTTCCTGTCTACTGAAAGTATGGAAACGGCACTTTGGGGAGTTCTTTATTTTCTAGCTACTCCTATACTTTTTTGATAGATTTTCAGTTGTGGTAGAATTTTTGATATGAAGTATATGCATAGTACAAGATATCTTTACCCCCCACCCTTCCCCAAATAAAATAAAACTAAATGGTATAACATTCTAAAATATATTTTACACTTCTGTTTTGTTTTCCTTATTTTTAATAATGGTGAAAACATTTTTCTGGACTTATTCTATACAATGATCAGATCAGCTGGCTAATTTTTTTTTTCTTCTCCAAAAAAATCTGTTCGAAGAGTTTATTCTGCATATCAAATTTAAGGCCAGCTTGTTTAATTCTGATAACACTGTAAACAGTTAATGGGAAATATAGGATAATCTACATATTAGAAGTTGTTCCCAACACAGGAAAAAAGCATGCAGTGGAAAGCTGAACTAAGCAATTTGCATAAATTCATAAATTCGGTCATTTTGTCAGTTTTTAAAAGGGAACCATGACTCATTTATTCTGCCATAATTTTGAACAGTTTGTGCTTGTGCTTCACGGGTCAATTTGGCTTTTCACCACTTACTCACATTTCTCCTCTTCCACTGACGTGTTTGTTTTCTTTCGTTGAACTTTATACATAATTCAGGGGTACATGTATGATTGCAGTCACCACAGAGGTTGTTGCATTGACACTGGCTTCAGCTTCTTGGCATAGCTGTCAGGATTTTTCCACAGAAGCAGAACTGTATCATATCTCTGGTTTACTGGCTAGTCCTTTATGCCTGACAATACTTACCAGAAGGGACACCTTTTGATGTTGTAAGGTTTATCTGAGAACGGATCTATCCCTTCTAGCAGGAAACCTTCCAGTCAAGCCACCATTCTCATTGTTCTCCTGTAAACAGCATAGTCAAACATATAAATAGCAAGAAGTCAAACCTTCTCAGTCTCTCTCCTTCTTCCTTAATAACACATAGTAACATTGTTTAGCCTTGTGGGTTCAGTAAAAATGTTAAGAACTGGGCAGAGGTTTGAACAAAAGCCACTCAGTCCATCATGACTTGTTTCTTTTCTCCAAGTGTTTTTATTTAGTACCAAGCTGGCATCAGCCTAACTCAGTACTTCCACTGCTGTTTGTTGGAGGACTGTCATACACTCACAAAATGAACTTTCCCCTTCTTTTAGCCTTTGTTGTTACGTTCTGGGCATAAAGACCTGTTTTCTAACACTTCGGACAGAATTTCTTGACTTGCGAACCTTTCCACATCTCCTATTTTCTTCTAGTGAACACCATTATGAATAAATCAATGTGCATCATATTCATAAATTTCATGGAAAATTACACAGTCTAGTACCTGAGTGATGAAATAAATGTATTAATTGGATAAATGCTATGTTAAGATGCAACAAATAATGCTGTTTTAATTTTGAATTTCGTGCATTATAAATCATGTCTATGTAATTTGAGTTTTAAAAGGCAACAAGAAATGTACTAAATTTTGTCATGTGCATTGTCTAAATTTCAAGAGCTATTAATTTTATTAAGAAATGAATATTTTACTAGTAGCTAGCTTCAGCAAAATGATCTAAATTTACACTCATCCCTCGAATGCAGATTTATTGTTTCCTTTTCAACAGATGGCAATATAATGCATTTACTTCTTCCCTTATCATTATATCACCATTGTTCCAACACAACTATTACTGCTAAAGCAGCACAGGGCTGTAATTGAATGCTCAAAATTACAAGAGTAGGGAGAACAATGATAAAAAGACTAGTTAACAAATCGCCGTCTTCCCAGTCTTATCATTTTTGTCCCTGCAATTTTTGCCCTCCCTGCACTGAATAGTAGCATTTTTTCCCTCTGGATGCACAAGATGTTCTTTCCTTTCCTCTACCTAACTGAGGCTTTTCTGTTTTAATGGGGACATAACTAAATAAAGCATCAATTGTCATATGACACTGTTGATGTTTTGTTTGTTATCTATTATAGTCTTCAAATCCTTTTCTGTTGCTTAATTTTTGTGTTGTTACCCAAATGACAATTAACCCCAGACACAAAAAGACCCCTACTCTACACATATTTCCAATCTGATAGTGAATCATTGACAGCTGTGCTCCAGGAACAGTTCACCTTTGCGAAACTTCAAAGATTTAATAAAGTTGATGAATTGGTCACAAAATCTTCGGATTCATCTTTTTGGCTATTCAAAAGCTAGTGTTTTTCAGGTTCTTTTGATAGAAGGATAAAGCAGTCATGAAGCCTAGTGTCTTTTAATTCTGTTTAGTTAATTCTGTTTATTTATAAATTAGGTACAAGCTCTTCTTTTTTCTGAGGAAAAAAAAAAGGAGAAATCAAAGCATGGGAGGGTAGCTTCTCCCAGTTTGAGGTCTTTTTCAGTTAGTATTATACTAGCAGTTCTTGTTAGGCTTTCCTTAAGAATGTCTCTGAGCTTTCCTATGCTGTGCTTTTTCTTTCTTTTCCTTGTGTTTGTATGTTCTTGGGTTAGAAAGATAATTCACTGACATGTATACATCTATTTCTAAAACAATACCAGAAAAGGATTCTTGCCTGTCTTTGTAGTGGACGCCACGAGGGAGCTATTAATTCTGTAAAGCAGTGTACTTGTGAGTGAAAAGTGCTTTACTATTTGCCAGATCCAGAGAGCGGGTACCTTGCTTGGAAGGTACCACAATAATCCCTTCCTGCTAATGTGTCATCTGTTTATGCGCTAAATCTAAACCTGCAGAAGAACAAACTCCCTTGGGAGATTTCTCTGATTGGTCTAACGCAGACTGCTGCAGTCTGTATCCTCTAAAGGGAAAATAGACTGTGTCCTATCCAGTACCACCACCAAATCTTCCATTTACACTGCGGTGGGGTTTTTTGGGGAGGTTTTTTGGTGGAATTTGTCACTACCATGCTACATTTCTTTTTGCTGGCATCCAGTCATCTTATTGCCACCATCCATCAGGAAGCAGAAAGCACCTTTGATGAGTATTTTTCATTACTATTTTGAAGCTTGGAGTCTTTATGAGATTACTGAACTTCTTACCCCTGAATGCCAAAAGTTGTTGAACTGCTAATAAAGATGTTAACTGAAATCCTGGTTTTACTGGAAACACAGACCAAAATCCCCATGTTTACCAAAAAATGAAGAGTATGATGACACAGACTTCTCATGAAAATTTCTCTTCTGCTGATTTGACGCTGACTCATGTGGATCCGCTAGCTGCAAGAACTTTAAAGTCATGGAGTGATGCATATGTTCAGTGTTAGAATGTGGTTTAAGGGGGAGAAGATACTTTTCATTTTTTCTCTTTTTTTCTCATCTGTGCTGCAGAAAAGAAGGGGAAGTAACATGAATGTTGGCTTTCAAATATAAATACTAGGAATGAGTATCTCCTGTATTTCTTCAATGGCATTTCAACATCTAACAATGCCACTCTAGAAAATAAAGCCTTTTCCAAGTTCTTTTGCTAACAAACTGTTTTTTAATTCTCTCCTAACTTAGGTTAAATGGTAGTTGTAAACAAGTTTCCTTTTTAAAACAAAATGTCAATACATCTTTAAATGAAAAATTTCCTAGAAAATCTAGCTTGGTAGACTAAGACAGAAATTTAATTATTTTTTGCACAAGCACCAATTTAGTTTCTGTTCACCTACACATACTGTAGTGTGCTTTTTATAGAGTGTGGTCATCAGTATATTTTTGCATGGGAACTGTAGCAGTGGATAATTTGTTTCAGTACTCTCCAAACACGTATATGATCTATCAAAGATTCAGAAATCTTAACACAGGTGTTGCAAGCAAACAGCGTTTTCAACCTTTCAGCGCCAGCTGATCCTGGCACACTCGACATTACATGCTTCAGTGTCTCCCAGCACAACAAAAACTGTATAAATACCTTGGCGCAGACAGCAAAGACAGATGTTGCCTCCACCTCCACGCATAGGAATGTGACTGCTAATTAAATAAACATTTTTTAGCTTTGTTGATACGGTCACTTGGGGAAGTAGCTCGGGATGATAATGTATCTGTAAGCTAGAGTGTGGGGATTTTTATAGCAGCTTTCAGCAAGCAAACAATAGTTTGTGTAGTGAACATTAAACCAATCAGTCACTGCAAGAGCTGAGTGTTCCAGTTGGTGGTAACTCCCATAAAAAGCTGTAGAGGAATGGGGTGAATTTACAGGTGCCTTTAAACAGCAGGAGTGGGAACAGAGCCAGCATAATATGCTGTTTCTATTGAGAAATTCTTTTTACTGCTGGAAGGTGACATTGTTAGGAAACAAGGCCATGAGGCTGTTGCTTTTGCTCTAGCTGCTAAG
>NW_010422925.1:12445-48480 GCF_000710305.1 Buceros rhinoceros silvestris
TTCCTGTTCATTTCTGAAAAGCACATTTGGAGGCTTTTATGATGTGCTGTTTCCTCTATGCTGGTATAAAGTCAAGTGCAGATTTCATGCCATGCAGAGGAAACACAGCTCCCTAAGGCTAAGAGACTAGGAGGAGGAATAACCTTGACCTGCAGCGTCTTCCTGTGTTTTGGCCTTTTCTCAACAATTTGAGATGTGTGAGACTTCAAAAGACAAGCATATTGCTGTCTCATGTTCCAAAGCTGTCTCCCTCTTCCCCTGTGCTCACCCAGAATATGTATTCGAGAGCTGATACTCAAAACCAGGGAGATCTTGTACTGAAGTTGTGAGTCCACCTGGCCATGGCTTATGATGTTTATCAGCACAACAACGTGGTGAGGAAGCCAGAGCAATGTTAACCAAACTTAGATTTGAAAAAAACATCCACTGGTGGAGAATAATTTGTTACATAGAATAGGCTAGTTCAAATGTTAAAAAGGCAATTTCTGGTTTCCTTATTTAAAAAAAACCTATGTCCCAATACTCCTTAAGAAACAGAGCCTTAAAGATTTGCATGAGAAAAAAATCCTTATCTTTGGGTTTAGCCTGTAGAGGTTGAGCTGCAGAGGTAAGCAGAGGGGCTTTTACATTCTGTCTTAAGAGAGAAATGAGAATTTCTGTTTCTCAAAGTGGATCCTACTTCTCCATAAAAATCATTGGCTCCATGTCATTGCTTAAAATTGTGTAAAACCTCTTCTTTTTTACTGTGGAATTCTAAATGTTGGCCTACTATTTCAGAAGTGTAGTAATAAAAAGACTTACAGTTTGACTTGATTAAATGAACATAATTAGGTAATTGAGTATATTTTTTTCCAGTTATTGATTATTTTCCAAACCAATTCTTTTTTACTGAGATCAGAAAAATTTATGAACAAGGACTTAAAAAATAAAATTGATTCATATCCTGTTCTCATGACTTGTAGAAGGGTTAGATTTGACACATCATCTTAAAACATTGTTTTCTGTTTTCAGTTACCATTGTCAGTGACGGCCAAATTCACTTCTGGCAGAAGTATTATAACTCCGTAACAGTTTCATGAAGTTGTGTGTGAAAGAGATCAGTTTTCTGGATGTAAGAGAAAGTGTAAGCGGAATGTTTTGCCTGCGGATGATATTGCTCAGCCATTTTTCTTTGAAACGTGTCAGTGTCTTCAGGCCCGTGTAGATTGTATTATTTTTCTCTTATCTCCTGGAAAAAAGAGCACAGAACACATTTATAAAAAATGTGTTTCAAACCTCTTTCTCGGTGGAGTGGTATTTTGTTCTGTTCTTTCCTCTATGAAAGCTTGAAGCTGCATCGTTCCCGTTTCAATTTTTCTATGACATGCAAGTCATAGAAGCTAAGTAAATTTGGCACCTTTTTGTTTGTTTGTTTGTCTGATTTTGTTTAAATTATAAACACGGTGTTCTAGGTATGGATTGAGTACTATGTTAACTTCGTTCGCAAATAATCACATAAATGCCAGTTTATTTTTCACCAAATTGCCAAACTACCTGTTGTTTGCAAGTCACTCTCTGATTTTGACTGCAGGTTTTCCGTTAAAAACACCATTATGGAAACAGATACTTGCATAAAAAAGGAAAGAAAAAAAGTTAAGAATCACTGCTTTCAGATTTTTTTTACATTTCTTCTGTTTTTTTCTGATTTTTTTTTCTTTTTTGTTTAAGCAATGCAGAGAAAGCCAAGTCTGCTTGGCTGGTCACATTAAGCAGATGGGTTTGTGCCTTAGTTTTTTGGAAACAACCCAGAATTCTGCTAGCAAACTCGCTATTTGTAATCTTTTTCACTAAAATTTGCAGTTTAAATATTAGCAAGCCTTAAGCAGAGACCATATGCTTTTGTTGGTATAAAAAACTGTACGCTTTAATTTGGGGTATTACTTTTATTCCCAGGCTTTGATGAAACTTGCATGTGAAGGGTTGTGTGTAATACAAAAACCAGATGAGTTTGCTTCTCCTCTTTCATGTTAAAGATACAGGTTCTGTAAACTCTTGATTTTCTCTTCCAAAATACGAATAGTTTCAAAAAGATGTCTGAGATTTCAGCCTTTGGTAGTATCTGGCAGCTGAAGTGTCATAAAACAGATCTCTTAAGAACTACCCTTACTAGCAGTTTCTCTCCTGGCACTTCACATAGTCATCTTTGTTGGTCATCTGAAGTTACCTGTGTTTTCTTATCGCTTCAATTTTTACAGAAATCAAACAAGTTAGGAGAAACTTTTTATAGTCCCTGTTAACATCTATAACAGTCGTACAGCTTTAACAGTGTGACTTAATTTTATTACACCAAGGAAAAACAAAAATAACGCTTGCAAAAAGTAGATGGAGTTAGTTACACTTTATAAAATAGTACACACTGATGGAGATTCAGCTACAACAGTTCCAGGCAGGTAATATTCAGATTTGTGTAACAACATTACACTCCCCCTTTTTTTTTTTTAAAAAAAAAAAAAAAGAGACAAGGCTTTCATAAGTAATGTTAGTAACATTTGCTAATTCTGTTAAAATTTCTGCATTTTATGAGGTTTCCTTTAAACAGGATAAAAAAAAGGACCGTTTCTCTTCTAAGAACTTAGCAGGAAAAAGACATTTTCAAGTAAAAGCTTATAAATGCTGCAAGACATACTTAGCTAGTTACCATGTAATGAGTAAGAGCAAATTGTGCGTTTAATGCAAAATGATTAAATATAATCATACGCAATTAGATATTTGCTCTTCTAACCAATATTTCATAAGGGGGTTTTTTTGTTTGTTTAGACAATCCTTTTATATACCAAAATAAATATTCTATAGCTTCAAAACATGTTCTCAAGCAAATATTATATATCTTTCAATTAACATTTCCCATTACTCTTTAAAAGTGAAACAAAATAAACCAAATTACATTTCACACCGAAATATCTGTCAAAGTATTTACTACCTTAAAATATATATTAATATTTTACAATTTAGCAATTGTCACTGTTGCTCATTTGCATAACTTGTAACCATAGTAGTTCTTACTATCATCTTAAAAAAAGCAGTAAAGGTCATATTTGTAAAGTATTAGGTCAGGTGTATACTTTTTGTGCGTGTGTATGTCTCTTTAAACAAAAAAGGCTGTGCCAGCAAAGACCTGGTGAAGAAATACAGTCTTAGCATAGTTTATCTGCATCTCAAGATTGGCGTAAACAATATAGAAAAGAGCCTCTTGCTGGGATAAACTGCCTCTCCGCTCAGAACGTTGGTCACCGTAATTATAGACGTGTCCTTTGTAGGCAGCAGATACACGTAGTCAAATTTGTACTTGCAATCTGCAACACGAGCTTTAATAGTAGTATCTCTAATTTCACTTCCTGAAGTATTTGAGGGTTTGATTGTTTCATATGTTACATTGTAGAAGAAGCAGCTTTTTTACATATCCTCTTTTCTGTTTATAGTTTTCCAGTGGGTTGTCCATGTTTCTATGGCTACAAAAGGTGTACTCAGAAAATGAGTACAAAAGGTTCATGAGAAAGCGAAATGGCGCTGGAAACTCTTTTTGTACGTGTTTAGAGGCACTAATGCAAAGACATGGATTCTTCTTGATGTGTCTTCTTCCTACCTGTCTGCCTGCCTATATAAACGTGCAATAAGCTACATGATGGCTCTGTTCTCCCATAAACAAATAGGACCTTGAGCTTGAACAGAGGAAACAAAATGAGCAAGAAACGTCTTTCACTACATGCTCTCTGCATTATTTCCACTTGCTTTTATTAAGTTCCTTCACCAACTTCTTCGAATTATCTTTGATAAAAGGGATAAAATTTGAGGAATCAGCTTCATTTTCTAAGTTTTCTTCAAGGATTTTTTTGTGTCTTTGGGAAAACCATGTGGTCCTGTTTCCTAATCCTTTAAAAATAATAATTTGTAGTACCTTTCCTAATTATATTGATATTGCCATGGTGTACCTTTGAAGTTATGAAGGATAGATGATATAAAAAGTCAGGCTGTTTCAGAAGATTAATTTTCATTCTAAGAGTTTACAAATTTATATGTCATCACTTATACCTCTTGAGTTATTTTCAGGTTAAAATGTAGGTGTACATTTAGACACCATTTGCGAAAGACCATTTAAAAGTTTTAAATCATAACATCTGGTATATCACAGTCAGTAAAAGCACCAAAAGCAATGTTTAGGATATTTACATAACGATACCGAGACTCAAACCGTGTTAAGTTTTAACAGTAACTACTTAGAAACACTCATGCTGGTTTTAATACATTATATGCATCAAACCACTTTAAATTTTATGTGGACATATGTTGTTTTGTCTAGAACTATTTTATGCCAAATATAACTGAATAGTTGAATTCTGAGTATAACACTGAGTAAGTATAATTTTGAGTGCAATCCAACGCAAACTAGTTAAGATGTGAAATTACCGCACAAAACTTTTGGGTCTGATCATGATTTTTACTGATTTAAAGCCTTGCCTATATCCACTTGGAACATCATCAGAAATACCATGCCAGGTACCCCAGAAAATGCCATTGCGAACACCTTTGTATTTCTTGTGGTAGTATTTGCCATTGAGGTTGGCAGACAAACATGCATCAAACCACCAGCCAGAGCTGTAGTATGCTCCACAGTTTCCTGAAGGGTACCTGTCATTGTCCTTGTCGGGAGTTGAGAAGAACTTTTGGTCATGGTTGTAATGCTTGCTGTAGCGAAGGGCATCTCCTGCTGTGCCACTGTAGCCGTGAACACTTAGACGGTACTTTAGATGTTCGTTGGCCACGTAGAAGTATTCATATTTCGCGTACTCTCTGATACCATCGAAATCTTCAAGTTCAATTCTCAGTTGCATTTCCTGGCTCTTTGTCAGGAGGTGGATTTTGTCATTCCCCAGCCAAAACTCCCTGCTGAGGTTTCCAAAGCCATTTTTGTAGTCGTTCCAGGTTCTGTTAAAGTTCGTGCTACCATCCTGACGCCGTTGCAGCACTGTCCAGCCACCTCCGTGTGTTTGCATGTCGCAGTAAACTTCAAAGCTGTCATTTCTGGGGTCAGGGCTAACCCTATAGATTCCATTACTCCTTCTGCCTGCTGTGTAATGATCAGCACAATCTCGCTGCATTATTTGTATAACTGGTGGAAGAACAGATAGTGTTAGAATAAACACAATGTCAAGTTAAAAATAAGCAATATTTTTACCCAGACTGATGAGGCGTACAGAACTTGGATTGGAGAGACTTCTACACTGGAAATAGTGTTACAGCCAGTTCAGTTCTAGGGAGAAACAGGTTTTTTCCATAGGTTGACTTATAACAGATGCCACTTAGGATCCCTCCATCAGATAGATGTCCAAAAAAACCTGGTTTGAAGTACTTTTTGTATCAAAACTGCCCAAATGGGCACATTTTATCTGCTTTCCCTTTTCTCCTTTTCTCTGTTCTTCTCTTTATCCTTTCACTACCTCCTGTAAATTCAACCTGATTTCTTCAGTCTGAATTTCTGATGCTTCGTGTTTACCCATTTGCTGCGGTTTGTATTTAGAAGTGTACCATCACCCCCGTCTAAAATTTAAATCTTCATCTGGCAGTATGTCAGAGAAAAAGCTTTGTCCATATGGGAACAATTTGGCTCTTGTTCAGTTGACATAATTTGATGCAGAACATAACATCATTAGGAATGTTTCATGTGTTAGTGTTGACTGTACTTTAGGAAGCAAGGAAAAAAGTAATAAAATTGCCTCATCTATTGTGGTAATACTGTGATTCCTAGAAAGATAAAGCTAGAAAAGTGACAGTGCTTTCCTGTGTATGTACCAGTGCTGGCTTTATAGTAAGGAAAAGTTTTAGCACGTACCATTAACACGGGGTTTTCCTACCAAGGGCTGATGTATTTTATTCAGAAGAAAAATACCCCCAGGTTTTTGCGGCAGAGTGAAAATCCATTTTTGGTCCACAGTGTCATCCAGCAATGCCATTGTGTTCAACATCATGATTGTTCTTAAGTGATACAGATTGCTCTCAGGAGTTCTGAGTTAAGAGTAAACACCATAACGATCATTCCTATTGCAGATTTGAATTTACGGGCCTGTTGATTTGCAGGCTTGAATTGCATGTTTTCCCTAGAAAATTTAAACAATTAAACTACTCCTTGAAAAGGAGAAGTGTTCTCAGTCTGAGTTAGCGGACAGGACTCAGAACTCCTTGTTTGCCAGTACAGAAGACCGGACATCTGTGAAAGCATGAAGTATAGGAATCAGGTTTAAAACCCAAATCTAAATCCACAATAGCTTCTCATTTATTTCACTCAACTTCATGTAAGATCTTTAGTGACTAAGTTTCAGAGCATATGTTGATGGATGATATCCATTTCAGATAAAAGGCTTTTATAATCCAGTTCAACTCCTATTTCAATGAAGTTTTGCTGTTACTTTCAGTGGATGCAGGAGTAGCTCCTGTATAGGAAAAACTTGTGGCTGTTATCCTGCTAGTTTTCCTAATATATATATTGCTGCTACAAGCACTTTTAGCATCAGTTACTGTCAAATATAAGGAATATCTACATGATCATGCACTATGAACAGTACCTAACATTTCAGTAAGTGTGAGACATACCTAAAATTAATTTAGTCTGTTATGAAGTACTGTACTTTAATTTGATTCATTGCCCATTACCGATATACCAAATATCACTCGTTCTATTTTGTGAATGTTATACATCTGAATTAAATTGATTGATTTATACTGATTTATATCTGATTTAAGCTGGTTGTTGATATAGTAAAAACATTACCTTTATTATTATTATTATTATTATTAATTTGCTTTTCTAACACTTTCAAGAATTTCATCTGTACACACACTGTACATCTGCAGATTCTTTGATTTCCAGTATGGGTAGACAGAGAACAATTTTATTTTAAATGTGAATGCTAAGCAACAGAGGCTTAAAAACTGTAACACAGCCTGACCTTTCTCTGCTTTACCTCTAGAGAGCCCTGTCTTCATACATGTGATATCTAAGTGCTAAAATACGCTGACAAGCCAGTAATATTTCTTGTTTTCAAAGACTCTTATATAAAAACTTTATGACTTTAAAAAAGACCTCAATCTTCCCTTAATAATGGTCAACATTAGAAAGAAATTATTAGTTCTGTTTCTTGCATTTAATTGAGACATGTAAATAGTAAAAGTGTTTGTTAGTTATGACACCTGTTTCCTGGTTTATATAGCTTATGTATTAGATTCATGCTAAGGATTTGGTATTAAAATGATGGTACATGTGTTACCCACTTGACAAGAACTGTTAACAAGGTTTTTAGCTGAGCCTTTCAGATATTTGCTGTTGATAGAAAAATTATTTTGTTATCCATCTGTTAAAAAATTAACATTTTACTGGATCCGCTTGATGTTTAATAACGTCTAGCAAACCTTTTCAGAATAGTTGCAGTTTCGCATTGAAAAAACCCACATGCAGTTTTCTAAGGCAAACCTAGAGAAAATTACCCCTTTTCATCCAAGGAGAAAATATGTGTAGTTTAATGGTGTTTAATATCTTTAATGAAGGGTAGTATGATGTGAAATAAAGTTAATTTTTCATTTTTACTAATAGAATTGGGAAAAAAAAGTCCTTTGAAAGTTCATGGTTTAAATCGCACAATAAAATCCAATTCCAGGAGGAACTGAACACCTGCAGCTCTCAGTAACCCTCTAGTGGCAGCTGACACGTTTTACAGGAGTATAAATAAACACTAAAACAACAAATACCTAACTTGTGAAGTTAATAACACAGCTATTCAGTTAAAATATATTTAAAGTTTGGGGATTTTTTTACCTAAGATTTGTAAAATGCACAGAAAGCGTATACAGGCAGTAAGAATTAACAAGTTACATACCAGGTCTTGGCTGCATTGCTGGACATTTTGAAGAACATTTGTTATCGAGGCTGTTCACAACAAATGTCAAATTAGCAACTTTGCTGTCAACATAATGTTCTACATTGTTCATATTTATGAGGTTCATCTTCTCTAAACGGCTCTGCAGTGTCTGAATCTGGCTCTTTGCATTTTTTAAGCTAGTTGCCATTCTGTTAACTTTGGTTTGCAGTTCCTTTACTCTGTTATCTTGGATTTTGCTGTTTTCTACTGGAGTTTCTGCATTAGGTAGTAAGAATTCGTTACTACTGTCTCTTTCTTGGTTGTCATCTGCCTGCAGCTTGCTATCTTGGCAGCATTTCTTCAGCTTGTTTACTGCTTCTTTAAGGGTCTGTACTTCTTTGAGAGTCTTCTCAAGCAGTCTGAATTCTTTGGGTAACTGGATGGTCATCGGAGGCAGGTTTATCTGATATGGACAATCCTCTTCATCACATTTCCGATTAGGTTTGAGCTTTATAGGGCAAGTCTCAGTAACTTTTCCTTCTTTAGCATCCTCTTCATCTTCTAAAACAATTGCAAAGACATTTGTCAAAGCAAGGAGAGCTGTCTTCAGCAAGATGAAGTAAACAAGCAGCTTCATCTTCACAGAGAAACTAGCAGTATGAGGAAGTGTGCAGAAGTGCAACAACTTTATAAGGGCAGCTTGAATCCTGTGAGTTATCAGCCTGCCTACACTGTTCTCAGAAATGGGTGGGAGTGCTTGCATCACCAGTGATTAATAGCAGAGCAAAGTAGGTACTGCTTCCAAGAGTAGCACATTTCAGTGAGTATTTCTGACTCAGAACTATTGTATGTAAGAAAAATGATGAAAGGCATGTAAGCTGATGACATGCAGTTTAATTTCATTCCTTCTTGTAACATGGATTTTCTTTTCAGGGAAAAAAATCATTCGGCTCTGTGTTACAAGTCTTCTAACATCTCTTCCTTAATATTTCACTGCTCTAAAACTGCTTTTTGAAACCAGACTATAGTTTTACCACAGCAGGTGGAAAAGCTGAAAACCAGCCCCTTTCCCAGTTTGAGGTTTATCACAGCAATAGCTTCACTGACACTCAGTCTCCTTTTTCCTAAAACCTTTTTTAACTGTATTCATCAAAATTATTTAAAACCCAAAGCATGTTGAAACACACATATAGTTTTGGTTCCAAACTTATTATTTAAGAATAAGTCACAAAATAAGGAGGATGAGCAGTGCTTCCTTCTTCCCATTTTGCTTAGCACTGCTTAGAATATTTATCTGGACTATCCATGATTTGTATGGCGCATCACAGTTAAAATTCACCATTGCCTGATTCTGAGTACTTCCTCCCAAACCCTTCTAAGGGAAAGGAACTTCAGACATCTCCTCCCCTCCTTTGATGCATGGGATCCTAGCTGTTGGATTGATTGTCCAGAAAACACAAAGCAAATCCTGGTGTTCTGAATAACGTCCCGAATTCTAAACCTAAAGCAAGCCAGAGAGCTAGGGAAGGAGCTCCCATGGGCCCATCAGATTGGGGTATGCTTTTCTGTATTCCTATTTTTTTTCCCTCCTTTTCTTTTTATTGTGCCTTGTATCAGCTTTAAGAGTTGATCATGTAATTAGAGTAACTACTCACACCAAATGGAGTACTTCGGCTCTAGGTGACAACTGCCATGTATTTCCTCCCTTTTATTTTATAGCCACCTTTGCCATTCTCAGATGGTGCCTATGCAGCTCTAATGATCTGTGTCATTTCCCTTGTGCCCCAAAGCAACTCTGCATGGGCATGTCTCTATGCATTCATAGCTCAGTGAAGAGCCGAATAACTTGCTTGAGTAAGGGATTTTTACACCAGTTCTTGTTTAATTAGTCCAATCTTAACAGTTTATTTCCCTAAACCCTATTTGAAATTACTCATAATACAGATTAAACATTAAACACACATTAGTCACACACATACTCTACAAGTTCACGATCTCTGGAATGTCACTGGCTTTTGTAGAGGTCACAGACTTTATTGATAGTTACATTTGTTACAAATGCATCAAGCTGAAATGTCTGTTGCAGATGAAAAGTATAATTTTAATTTGTAAAATTTAAATTTTTAAGATTTTTATAAATAAGATCTTAATTTTTTTTTTCTATCAGTCCAAAACAAGGTATTTACAGACACTTGTTCTCCTGTATGGCTCCTACTGTCAAACTGAGGAAAGCTACACCAGCCTTTTTTGAAGGGCTTTGGAAAGATAAAAGAATTCCTAAATGCTTCTTATTTGGGAAGCTGCGTTCCCACACATGCTGTTGTTTGTTCAGTTTACAAAGAGCTCTGCTATCTGCTATGGAACTTCAGACAGGACAAACTACTCTCTATCTATAAAATAAATAATAATTATCCTTGGTAGACCACATCTTATGAATTGCCTTTAAATGTTTAAATCCATATCAAATATTGTTATTATCTGTGACCTTTGTGCAGCATTGGAAATTGAAATATCATTAGAACTTAGTAACTTGAAGAGGGCAGAAATTCCTAGTAATGCTGAATGTCAAAGAAAAGTTCAGATAGTAATGCGAGGTATCTGAGCTTTTCAAACATCTTTGTCCTGAGATATTGATTCCTTGGTCCCTTATATATCTTCATTTTGGGTTATTTGCTTCCTCCTTTGGATGAGTTTTCTGTAAACTTGAGACGCTCTGCTGTCCTGATTTTTGTTAGTCTGATGTTCTCTAGGCTATCAACAGTCTGTTGGAGCCTGATATCTCTCAAATATGCTTCTCCTGCCTGGAGAAGTCTTGTGATTGAGGACTGGTATTTCTTCCTGTTCTGTCAGGGAATGCCCATTCCCAACAATTTGTCAGGTCTCTCTTCTTCCTTTCGGAACTCAAAGTAGCATGCCACAGCCTTTGTGTTTTGTGCCTTTTCTTTTCCTTGGGATAAATGAAGCAGTGTTTTTCACAAGTCTTTGCCCTTAGATAGGGTGATGAGCAATCTTAAACTGTAACATGATGATGTGGCTTAACTAATGGCAGAAATATTAGACCAGAACAAAATTGAAAACTACGGTTGTTTATAAACAAAGGTTCTTCCCAGATGGAGCTTTTCTAGGTCCCCAGAGTATTGTGTATAATATTTAAAACTTTAAAGTAGTTAAGCAACCACAAAACCCAAAAGCCAATCTTTTTCAACTGTGAGAAGATCTGAGTAACAACCAATGACCACAAGTGAGAATTACCTGCCAAGGTCTTTTGTTTGGTTAAAGGTCATTTTCTTGTAGCTTTTCGTGTTGTTTAGTCTTATGTTTCAGAATCTGTTTGTCGTCCTGTGGAGGGAATCTTTCACACATATCTTCCTAAAGATAAATAACTGAGAGCTCATGATGTTCTTAAATTCTACCGGAGATTTTAATGCTTTTCCCAGAACTACCCAGTGGTTGCAAGGTTAAAGAAGTAATATATTTTGGTTTAAAAGACTTGTCTGAGGCCTGTTTATTCAATGTTTATCAAAAGCAGTATGAACCATTTCCCATGATTTTTTAGAGCAAGGTTGTTTTTTATCCTGGCAGATAATGAAATGGAGGTCAAATGAAAAACAACAAAGTGAAGTCTGTAGACAGATGTTAATTTAACCAGTGACTATGGCAATTTAAAACACTCGCCATCTGACTTCTGGCTTTGTGTTGGGAGTTAACATTTCCTGCAGAAGAATTGCTGCAAAACATCCAGGTTTGTGTAAGCAGTTCGAATGATCAATATGATGAAACCTGAAGCACGTCTGGGTCACCCATATCAACCGCTTTGATAGCGGAGGTGGGATGCGTTAAGATTCAACTGCTGCAGTAATACTTCCGATGTTTTGTGTGGACTCCAGTGATTCTGTGATACATTTTGGCTGAGAAAGAGGATGAAAAATAATTAGATTAATTTTCAGTTTTCCCCACAATGTGGAATATATACCAAAAGTCTGATTTAGGATTCTTTTTTATTAATTCAATTGTTTTCTTTTTAAACTCGGTAGTCATTTTTCGTGCAGTCTTTATATTGCCTGCTGGATCAACTACCTGTTCAACTTCCTTGTGTCAATGTGAACATATCAAAGCACGAGAAGGAAGTCAGCCCTATTCCATTTGATTTTAATTGTTAATATTCTTACTGAGATATGGGTTACATAGAACTAGTAGCCATGTGGATTCCCTGTCTGTTTAAATTGGTCTTTGTTTTTTTATAAGTTCTGGTGACAGGCAGGAAGGCACCACTGACACAGAGCATGCAAGTAGAAGATAACATATTGATATAAGCATTGTGAATGTACTACGTATTACAAAATTCATGTGGTCAAAGAATATGACTCCTATTAAGGTGAGGACCATATTTGTGAAGAAAGAAATCCTTGAAACTAACTTCCTATTCCTTCTGTTTCATTTGAAGGTCTGCCTGCCCAAAATCTAGACTTTAATGCTGAGTATTTCCTTTATAGCCGCATAAGATGTTGTAGTTGTCCAAGTATGTGGAGAAAATAAACCAGAATGAACTCTGAGGACAATGACATACCAAATACAAAAGCCTCTCTCTGCTACATTTTTTGGAGAAAATTCCTTTTTGATTCCTGCAAACCAGCTGCAGTAAAACCAGATAGTGTAAGATCGTAGTGGAGGCTCAGTATCCTCTGTTTGAGATTCATGCCCAAAGAGCTGATAGCAGGAAAGCTCCTTTCCTGAAATACCTCACTGGTCTCTTATCCCCCCTTTTACTGAGCCGTGCAAGACAGAACTGGCCACCAGAGGCAAGTGTTTTCTCACCGGCTGTATCTACTTAATGGAGTCTGATTTTGATATTCTCCATGTTGGAATTACTTTTTCCCATGAACAGAGGGATAAAACTACTGTTATGAACTATGCCTTGGGAAAGAATTCATGATATTTGTTTTCCTAGTTGTTATTTGTTAGCTTTAGAAGGCTTTTCAGCAGTTTAGTTTTCATTAAAGGATGCCTGGCTGATCCATTTTAATTAAAAATTAAAATTGTAGAAATTCTGTGTAAGGCAATACAGCACTATATCTACCCTAAATAGGTGTATTAATGTTTTTCACGTATGCCTTTACCCCCACCGTTTTGTCTTGTTTATGTACCATGATCTGCATATAGCTTTTTTAATGTGAAGTACTGTGCTTTAGACTACGAGCCTTTTGATGGTATATCACTATAAAAAAACTACATATCAAAATAAAGTGGGTAGATATTAATAATTTCTCAGGCTCATTTTTACAGCATTTGACTTTTGTCTTTTGAGTTACTGGCTTGTCTGGAGAACCAGTGCAATGTAGTCACTTTCCTTTAGACAGCAAAGTTTAAGGAAAATAAACCTCATGGCCTCTCTTTATGAGGGTTAAATATGCTGTGCTTAAGAAGTGTGTGCTATCTTCTTGTTCATTACATGTATTGTATTCCTGGAAAGGGGATGAAATAATCTGTGGAGCATTTTTTGAAATACAAAAAAATCACTTTGTTAAATAATTTAAATTATTTTTAGCTTCCAAGTAGAAATGGCTTAGAAAGGTGATTTTTTTTCCTGTAAAAATAGTACTTTTTAAGGAAAACAGATTTATGTATAAATGGGATTTTATGCAAATGTACTTGTTATTTTCTTATAATTTTGCTCATCACAAACATGAGGAAAGAAATGCCTGGCTGCATATGTGCAACCAACCAAAAGCTTCATGGCTTCAGGTATCACTGTCTATCACCTAAATTAAATGTTGACAAAACTCAGTGACAAGCTGTTGACTATCTACTTGAAAGGCTAATAAATAGGGTTTTCTGGGGACTTCCCATACTTATCCTAAAAAATCCACTGCCTGTCAGTATATGTGTAGTTACAGATGAGAGGAATTCCACCTTATTTTTAAACCCTGTTGTCAGCATTAATTTAAAAATCATACTGCGTTTTTGTTTACCTTCTACCATCATAAACCTTCTCTGGAATAATGACTTAAGCAAGGCATATCTTTCACTAAACATCTGCAGCGTAACTATACCTGTCTGCACTTCACATGTTTCTCAAGTACAAAAGAGAATGCAGAACTGCACTGAAACACTGATAGCTACAATTTATGGTGTAACTAAATATTTACAGTCTCAAATTAGTGGTTTTTACCTTCATGTCTGAAAATACTTAGAAATATGTGGTGAAGCCTGAAATATTTTTGAGTAGAGAAGTTCTAGATGATTTTAGACATGTTAGTCTTCTATATGTGTGTATGAATATTTGAGACATACTGAAAAATGAGTGATGTAGATGATGGAATAAAAATTGTAATGATGATACTTACTGGGCATATGTAGGTTGTGATGCAACACTTCGCTGCAAAAACAGAGTTTAGTCATCTAAACATTGGGTGCTTAGTCTGAGCTAGTCAGTCATCTTTGGCTCCCTCTATTCTCAGAGGCAAGTGAGAGTCTCACTGAGGATGTTTCTCATTTCCTATAAATGCTGGAAATCAGTCTGAAATAATACATTTTATTATTAAAAACATTCATAAATACACTGGCTTAATTATAATCCTCTATTCTGGCATCTCTTTTTGCCTGCCTTGTGCTTCCTAAACTATAACAGCAATACTTTTCAATCTTTAACTACATGGTTTGGAATAAACATGCAAGTGAGACAAAGTAAGGTAGTCAATGTTTAGACTCAGGACAAGTCAGTGTCTTCTTTTGAGTAATAAGTAGAGCGAGATGTGGGTACATCCGCAGAATACAGAGACTGTCTTATAACTGGTGCAATATTTATTCAGCCACTGCATCCTTACTTGACCGCTGCATTTTCGAGATTTGGCCCTGAGGTAACCTGGTCTAACTCTGAAGGTATCTCTTCTTTGAGCAGGAGGTTGGACTAATGGCATCCGGAGAGTCCTTCCAGCCTTCATTTTTCTGTCTTTGTATTACATGAGTTTATTTTTTGTTTTACTATATTTGTAATAAAAATCATGTAAACAAAGCATTCTGGAAAATGAAGTGCGTACTTCAAGCCCTGTAGCAAAAGTGGTGAAGATGGTAAAAACTGTCCCATGTGTTGTCCAGAGTATCAGACTACGACCGCTAAATTCTCTGGCATTGGGACCGGTAGTTTTTAGGTCAGTTTTCTTGTGATTTTTTTTAAGATATTCGGCCATTTAGAAGCCAAGTTAGTATGCTGCATTTTTGTCCTGGTTTGAATTAGAACTAATTCTGTTCAGTGACGGCACTTTCTGAAGTTAATGGTGTGTTTTTGCAGACAATGTCTGCTTCAAGAAGTGATCCCACTATCAGGGACTGGTCTGCAGAAAGGCTCTTGCTTAGACTTGCTCCTGTGCAGACCAAGGTCACTGCTCAATCCTGTGTCCCACGGTGGGGTGCGGGGAGTTAGAGGCTGCACCTGTGGAGAGGAGTGGACAGGACAGGTGACCCTGAACTGACCAGCAAGGTTTTCCATCCCACGTACATCATATTCAGTATAAAGCTGAGGGATCACAAGGGTTAAGCTCTTTTCTTCAATGGCTGGTGTCTGAGGAAGACTCTGTCTGTTCTGCCTTTGATCCCAATCCGTGCATTCCTGAATCCGGTTCCAGAACCCAGCTCCTGAATCCAGTTCCCATTTACCACTGAGTCCAGTCTGGGACTTCCCAAGTGCCCACCCATAGCATCAGTGGTGACAGTGACACTATTGCCATTGGTGGGGTTGGGTTCAGTAATGGTATTGTATATATTTGCATATATTTCGTTTTATTATTATAATTCTAATTAAAGCAGTTTTAGTTTTCCAGTCCATGTCTCTCTCTCTTATTCATTTTGTCTTCCAATTTGGGAATGGAGAGGAGTTAATAGAGAGCATCTGTCATTTGTCTGGTGGCCCAGCCCTAACCCTTGACAATTTTTCTTCATTTTATTGTTAGCATGTCACTATCAGTTCTAGTTGATGGCAACAGTGATGCTAAGGACTCGGAGCAGATGCTCCATGTTTTCTGTTTCTGTGTAGACAGTTCTGCACTGTTCTGGCACAAGTACGGTCTCAGTTTTGAACTTGCTCTGAGCAATGGGCTGAACTTGAGAAGAGATCTTTGGTGCACTTGGTGCATTATGATGGGTCCAAGCTTTTGTCTAGATAATTTGGAGATACCAGGCACAGACAAGCCAAACACCAGAAGATATTCCTAGCTCACCTCTTCCAAAGGATGAAATAGATTCTGTGGAGACTGATATGGATAAAAATGCAAGAATCAAGAGAATGGGTTCAGCATGCTTGTACCTGTTGTCCCCCTGCAACTGAAAAGTTAACGGGTGACAGTGTTGCCTATTCCCCAGACTAAGAAATACCTGAGCTGTGTTGTAAGAGTCCAAACAGTGTGGACTTGAGGATTTTGACAGAGGATACAGAGCTTTCTGTTCAAAGAGGAGCACTTATCCTTTTTCTTTCCTGAATGCTTAAACATTTAAATCTTATCCAGAAGAGGTTAAGAAAAGCTCTTCAAATAAACAACACTGAGAGAAAATTCCAAACCTCACATAGCACGCTGGCCAGGAGAGCCATTTGCCAAGTGGCTAATACTATACTGAATCCCTGGTGTATGCAAACTATAAAATATGTTAATCCCTTGATATTTTTCTGTTGTATCCTATTATGAGGCAAAAGAGTTGTTTGACAAGACCTTTTAGGTGTTTGAAATAAAATTAATATAAAACATTGGCTATTCTATGTGTTAAAATAACATTAAGTGTAGTCACAGTGTCTTGTTACAATTACAAAACCTACAGCTTAGAATGAAGAGGTGGAAAGTTTTGTTTCTTTTGAGCTTAGAATACATGTCCGTTATTTTGCAGTATTTGCAAACATAATTAGAAACACATGTGAGCTCCATCATTCCTCTGAAATGCAGATATTCTAGAGGACTGTTGAAACTAAGTCTTTTCTAGGAAGCCTTCAAGTGTTTCACTATCATAATGATTATGGGTAATGTTAATCAGTAATTTCTTAGTAATGGCTATATTTATCTACTGTGCTTTTCTTGATGCATTTTATCAAAAGAGCGCAAGGAGTTAGACTAATGTTCAGATTCCATCAACTTTTTATCTGTAAAATTTGGCTTAGAGTTACTTGTTTCTGGAGATTCCCAAATGAAGCTTAAAAAACCTTGAAATTCAAAACAGGAAGTGTCAGAGTTCTTGTTTATATCATATTTGAGTTACAGAAAACTTATTTTGCAATGCCAGATGAGTTCCTTGGTGTGTTGCTTTGAGCTGACTGTCGGAAAGGATTGAATATGATCTGTTAAAACAGAGAATGTAAAAGCCTACTGCACATAATGTGGGAGTGAGGAGGTGTTGATCTAGTTAGGGCCAGATTTCACTAGTTTTGCTCACACGGAAGAGTACCTCATTTATCAAGTGGGTCCTTGCCCTTCTGTAGCTTTAATCCTCATTCATACTCTGACATCTTTCTTACCAAATCTCATCTTTAGCCACCTTTTAGCCTTGGAGAATCTTCTGTGGTCCTACATCCAGGGGCTAGTGGACCTGAAGTCAAGCTGGAAGGATATGCAAAACCTCTCTCAGATTGTACTCACTTTTTCTTGGAATTTTCTTCAAGAGATTTTGAAGAGAGCTCTGATGGAGAGCTGTTGGTAGCAAGCAAATACGAACTTACTACTGGTATGCATATAGAGAAGAGTTATGCAGGTGTACAGAGCAACTGGTTGAACATAAGTATTCTCTGTTTTTCTCATGGATTCCTATATTTAAAAGGTTCTTGCCCAGAGCCAGAAAATCCATCTTTTCCTGATAGAAAAATATGAAGTATATCCCCTTCCTTTCCCCTTTTCAATAAAATCTTCCTCCACAGTCTATATCATAAGACAAGATTATCCAGTACTTTATTTCATTTCACTGACTGAAGGAAACAAATTTGCTTTGGAATTTGGGTTTGGTTGGGTTATGTTCTGTTTTCCTGGTAGAAACACCAAGGTCCAGTTAGCAAAGTAACATGAAAAAATGTAACAAAGTTAGAATATTACATTAAAAAGTTAAAGATGAGTGTAAAGTAAAAGAAAGGGTAACTTAACAGAATAAAATAAACATTTCAGAACATTTAAATTAAAAGGGAAGGATACAAGTAAATCCAGTAATAAGATACATGCTTCCATACTTTTTATGTAATTACATTTATGAGTGTATGGGGAAAAGAAAAGCAGAAAGTTGCCAGGCAACCATCTGTTAGCAGCCAAATCTTCATCCAACTTTCCAATAATTCTCCATTTAGATAAGGAAAATTTACTTTAGTTTATCCAGATGATCTATTAGTTTTGAGTGTGTTTAAAAATGTACAGAGTCCCACTTCATTGCATAACAAGAAAGAAAATCTGAGAAAAGCGAAATACAGTTAAGTGTAACTGACATGGAAAGGGACTGGAAGTCTCAACAGTTTAAGGATATTTACCCAGCTGTATTCCAGACTCCAGATTTGAGATCACCAGTATAACAAAATAATCTCCGTTCTTTCCAGGGGATTATGGTTAACACCGGACTAAAAAAGACATTCTCAGCTGGCATTCACAAGATCCTTTTTAACCTTGCTACTCTCTCTTCTCACTCGTTCTTTTTCATTTCAACATAGCAACATAATTAGTTGAACTACGGAGAACTACCACTTTCCTTACCCAAGCAATGTGAGAGCTTCCGAGCAATAAAACGAACTGTGAGTGTACCTTGGGGGGAAGAAGGAGGAATGAAATGTAACTTTTTTAAACTTGGGATATGAGTCTTGTACACAGCCTTTTTCGTGGAAAAGAGGCTAACACTGATCCAACAAACCAGAAGAAAATGATCGTAAATCCACATTCAGAAATGTTATGTTTGTATGTGTGTGTGTAAATATATATATACACACACTGTGGTTATTTTATCATTACTTGTATTATTTGTGTGTTCCCAAATGATGACTTTTTTTTAACTAACTTGCAAGCTTACTTCCCTAAGGTTAAACTCTGGAAGCTCCAATACTGACTACACTTGCTGCTGCTGAAGTGTAGTGGTTTTTTAATTAATCCAGTGCTTATTCAAACACATGCTGTTTAAACTCAAATATACATATAATAAAAAAAAATTAGGAACATTTTTTAATTTTTATGTTGAATTTTCATGTTGCTATTATTAGCAATTAATCAAATTAATCAGCGTAGTCTTATGTTACGTGAGCAAGATGGGCCATTTTGAGATTTTTAAATAAAGGAGAAGTCATAGCCTCAAGGACAAGGAAGTTTATTTCTGCAGTGGTGTTGCCAAACATGGCAGAGGTCTGCAGTGAGAAGCTAAGCAGTAAGAAAAACTGGAACAGACAGGAACAGGTCAGAGGAGCATGGAGAAAGAACATTAGTGAGGTACCACCCAAATAGAACAACTATGCCTAGATATGAGGCTAAGTAATAAATGGGTTGAGATAGGGAGGTATTTTTCTCAAAGAAGAGCTAGTTAGAATTGTGGACTTAAGGGAACGGTGTCTTTGGATGCTAAAGGATGCCAGAACAAATATTTGAGAGCTGCTTATCTTTAATCTCATACAAACAAATGAAAGACAAATCTCCTTTCCTTTTCCTGGGGCCTCAGATAGCAAAGATTGTCTTTGCTACCATGGAATATTTTGCAGCAGATCTTAAAAAAATGCATAAATCAAAGTTATCAATAAAACATATAGTTCCTTTGGTATATTCACTTGGGTTCTGTTGCTTGACCATAGGACTGGTTCTGGAAGGTTTCTCCTGGATATTCAAGAAAGAGACATCTACAGAATAACCCACATATGAGTCTCTTAAATGGCCCTTAGTTCAGCTTGGAAAACGGCCTTTCCCTGGAGTCCTTGTTAAACTGAAGGGCTGAAGTATGACTTCTGGGATTTTCCTGGTGCTGTAGGAACTTTGTTTCTGTTTTTGGAGATGTGCACCAACACATGTCTTGGCAGGTTCTCATAGAAGTTGCGGATCTGACTTGCTGCCCCAAAAGGCTAACTATGGACTTTGATAAGGCCACATCACCTTATGTTTTCTTACCTGCATTTAATCTGGTTCTCCTTACCTGTAACTAAAGGAGGGCAAAAAACGGTTTTCTAAAGGAATATCCCAGGACATACTATCGCATTGCTGCTGTGATATCTCCCAGTGGCAAAATTGGGCTCCTAGTCCTGTTTCCTATTTACATTAAGAGGGACTGGCTCATTGGTCCAGTCACCCCAAGACGCCTGAAGAAACACCTAAGAGATGGGTACATCTCTGTGCATCACACACAGGCGGGTTTGGTCCTGGTGTTTGCCGAAGGCACATACGGCAATGTGTCCTGTGTGGCCTGGGGTTGATCCAGCTTGAGCCCAGCTCCTCTTTTTTACAACCATATTCCTGTGGAGACACTTTAAGCCCCAGATTCATCTGTGCAGGCCAAACTGGTATATACCAAAACTGAACCAGTGTGGAAAACAGGTGACTTAGAGCCTGAATTCAAGGTCAAGAGAGAATTATAATGAAGTATTAATACAGACAGAACATCGGAGAAGAAATGCTGGTGTGGATAGCATTGCAGTTATGACACACACATTCTTTATATTCTTATATTTATGCTTTGAATTATTACATAAATAAGCGTTTTTCCATCTGTGTATTTGATTTGGTATGTTACCAAAGACTGTATAAACTAAAAGATTGCTAATTATAGTTACAAAAAGTTGCAGCAGAATGAAAATATTAGTGCTCAGGAGAATTCATAACTGTCTGTTTCCCTTCCATAGCTATTTTCTGCTGGAAAAATCACAGGCACCAGAGTAGCTGAGCTGAAGGGAAAGTACACCCTGCTGCATAAGGCTGTGATAAGGTATGATATTACTTTTTTTAGGTTCTAAGTAGCCATTTTTAAGTAATTTTTTGCTCATGCTGAGGCCTATTTATCATTTAAGGCTCTCTTACAGTGATTGGTCATAAAAAGGAAGCAAGAACACAAAACTGAAAAAGAATATTGTTTAATAGGAACCTTCGAGGTAATTTAAGTACTTGTTTGAACAGCATCTATGCTTTTAAAATACACATCATCATAATAATAATGGCAATGGAGGGAAGCACAAACTGCAACAGACAATACACATCTTTAAAGTAAATATATATTTGAAGATCACGTAGCCAGAATTGTAACATATGATAAGATTCTGACCTGCTGCACTAACAAGATAAAGATCAACAGAAGCTGAAGGCTCCTTTCTAATGAGCCTTTTAGAAAATGAGACTCCATCACTTCTAAACAGGTGTGAATTTTACCCTCTGGGAATACATTGACAGACACAGACAGGACTGCTAGTAAATATAGAAGGTTAGAACCTTAAGCTTCAAAGTATAAATGAAACTTGGAAGTTAGGTGTAGTAGTTGTGGGTCTGTCCTGTGCTGGTATGTGCTGCAGGAGAGAGAAAAGAGATCATGCTCAAAGTCCGACGCCAGGCTTGAGCAGGGCGTGCGTGAGAGGGAGGAAAGAGGAAGGGACAAAGTGAGATACAACGCTGCAGTCATGCTAGGCGAAAAGTGTGTCACAGAACAGAGCGGTCCTATTGCAAATATTGCCATATTATGTGAGTATTTGTGACTAATAATTTTGGTATTACTTGTGGTATGCCCTTAACTATCAGTAGGTTATATCAGTGTCATATTAACAATATTTTAGCCCAATTTTCCTGACAGTCTACATCAAAATCTTTATGGCAATTCTGCTTATAAGAGAACCATGGCTATTCTGTTTTTGAAGCTAAAGCCTAATTAAAGGATTCCAAAACTAATTCAAGCCATATCTGGTTACTTGGGTTATGCTGGGATTTGCTGCCTCCTGGCAATCTGAATAGTGACAAGTGCAAAGTAATATAAAGTAATTCAAAAAGGAGTTCCAAAATCCTGAAAACACTGCTTTTCTTGAGAGTAGCTGAGTGCCATCTTAATAAAATGGGCAGTTAGGATATGGCTCTGACTCTGTTAAAAGACATTTGGCTTTATGGAGATTACTACATAGCAAGTATTTTTGGGAAGCAAAATTAAAACCAGCACTCCTAAAGCAGTTCAGCTCCCTAGGAAGTGCAAGAAGCATTTTCTTAATGCTCAGAACTGAACATTGTGTGGGGTTTTTTTTTGATTAATTGATTGAGAAGGTTTCTACCACACTGGTGTTCACTGAGCTGAAGCAGAAATCCAGTAGCTGCTGAGCTCGATGGGCTTTTAGCCAATGTTAGTTTGAAACAAGTCTTTGGTTGGAAAAAATACAAACATATTACTATATATTTTATTTTGTATATTTGTATAGCATTGTTTTATATAGAACATTCTTCTATGTAAAGACAATTCCCTGTTACGTTGGGTAAGTGGAATATGGCCTGAGTGAAAACAGGACTCAGCTGTCTTTTCTGTCACACATAAAACTGCCGTAAACACCATGCACCAAAAGCATGAAAATGTTAAATGGTAGATTACACCTCTCATTCTTTCCAGAGCTCTCACAAGAGTATGAAATTGCCATTCTTGTGTAAGAAAGTCAATTGGAGAGAATCATGTCACATTCTGTACTTAGGTGTAGTCATGCATCAAAGCAAAGTGCCAATGAGTGAACGAGGACTAATTCCACAGATAAATTTCTCTCACTGCTAAAAGAAAGCAAAGGACATCAATTACGAAACATTGATCATGATCTCCAGCATATTTTAAGGACTTCTCAGGCATCGGAAGTGGGATTCACTTGTTGATATGTTAACATCAGTATACGTGCACATCTGAACTAATGCACATCCAGGGTCCCTTAACAATCAATAGAAGGAAATAGGGACCACACACTTCCTCCTTTTACAGAGAAGTACGTGTCTGGGGTTTTCTCCACTGGCTGTAGAGTCCTGAGGATAGGTCCAGAATGTGGGTATACCCTTTTCCTGCAGTGAACCAGCCACAGAATCAAAATAACTTTTTAATGTTTAGTTCTTCAGCCTTACATGTGCAGTACAGTTCTGTGGATCATTCACTTATTACAGCTGAATATAATATCTTTCCTAATTCATCCTCATCTCTCCCAGTGCAGTTACAATGCCATACGGAAACAAATGACGCTGGATGAGGTCTTTAAGATGCGTGTGTTCTTCTTGCCTTTAGTCACACACAAAAATCTCAAGGAGAAAGTTTTGCATCTTAAGCAGTGTAGATCTCTGTGACAGCTATGACAAATCATCATCTAATCTCTCTGATATACAGGACAAAATTGCCTAATGTGATGAATACAACTAGCCTGTATACTAGTCTGTATAATTTCCAAGGCTGTTGCTAGAGTACACAGAGTTGTAAGTGTCCAGTATGGCCCTTTGTTTAGTGGGAAGTCGTCCTTTATTTCTGGGTTTCAGATTTGCACAATTTGGCATTCTGAAAAGCTGAGAGATGTCACCTGGCAGATAACATCTTTGATACATTTCTTCAAAATGTTATGTGCTTTCGAAGTTATGTTTGCTAAACCGCTGAAATTCTGGGGAGAGGCTGTCATCCCGTCCTGCTGCTGTCTCACCCACCCACTTTGCAGCAAGGCTGCACCTAGAGCTGATGTACTGAGCTCATATATGGCCCCGGAAAACCCATTTAGTCACACAGTCATGTGGCCCAGTTGTAGATCTTTATTTTTATTATTGCAGTTTAGGAACTTAATATGAATATTCCGATACCCCAAGCTGTAAGAAAGTCACATAATAATGATAGTTCATTGACAGTCTGGGAATCTTACCCTTTTAAGCTTCTGTTACATAATTAATCACTTTGTAAATTCAAAAGCTGTCACGTCAGACTTGGCAAGCCTACTTTTGCACTCTTGTGATTCTAGATGTGTACATTGTGTAGATGTCCAATTATTTCTTCGTTGTCTTCAGTTAAATTTAAATCTTCACATGACAAAATATGTTGGCAACTGTAGTGAGCAACATCTGGTCTAGACTCAACACTCAATTCTTGCTTCTATTTTTATTTTCTTATTATCTTGAAAAAATCAATATAAAGAATTTTGGTTTTATGTAAGAACTTACATGTTCATGTAATTTTACATAAGATATATGGTTTATGTAAGAATAATGTTTGAAATGAATGTGCATTATTGCAATCAATTATATTTTCTCCCAAAATGGAATACATCCTGTTGGACTTAAAGATGATCTAAAGATTGTATAGGATCTTGTGCCAATAAGTCAACTTATTTTTCCCTTACAAAGTTACTCTGTAAATACATCACACTTGAAGTTTGGGTTTTGTGATAAAGGCATGCTCTTGTTTCCTGTTAAGTCTGTATTTTTCTTATTTTTGAGTTTAAAAAAGGAAGTGGTTATCTAAGTAGAAGCATAACACAAAACAAAACCTTTTCTGCTATATTATTTCACCTACGTTGGTACAGTATAGTCAGTTGTATGTTTTGTGGTTTTATAGTTACCATCTCTACTCTTAAATGTGATACATAGTTTTGGTATTGTTGCTAAGCCTTTAATGTCGTCTCTGAGGTAAAATTTATGTATAGATTCCTCAGTATGGGAGATTCTAAATGCCTTTGTTTTAAAATACATTAAATTGCATTATATTTTCAATTAATAAAAGGCAAATGATAGATTTCTTTATTCTTCCACAACATTTCTGACTCATTTTAGCATACCATTATTCAGAAGTTATAATGTAGTAATATGAAGAAGGCATACACAATGATTTAAAGAACAGGTTTATATGTTGTGCATTGTAAATGAATTTTCAAACCGTAGTGCCCTTTAATGCTTTTCCATAATAATCAATGTATTTTACTAGCAGCCTTTAAGATCTGTTATTCAGCTATCACCATGTAGGTTCCTAGGTGTATGATGAATACCAATCTCCTAACGTTGACAGAACAGTACGTTATGTGAAGTTCGACTTTGGTAATACAAGTCAGGTAATCGATCACAGCTATGAGCCTTATAACAAGCTTTCACGGAAGTCCACAAGTGTATTTACAGCTGGTGTGTCACTAAATGAGTTATTTCAGATACTGGTAACACTACAGCAATAGCAACATGCAATTCAGCACTGGGTAGGTGTCCCAATATTTACTAAGAACTTAAAGGTGTCATATAGCCCAGGCTGGACCTTGTCCTGGTGAATACTTCCCTGTCATTAGTCACCACGGTGATTCAGATCTAGCCTTCAGCACTTCTTCAGATAATATGGGTTCCCCGTCTCTTCACTGTTTCTAAGGAGGTGCTAGATAAATAAATTAGACTAACTAACCACCTTTCATCTGGTGAAAATTAAATGAGATTAACCCCACCCCAGCTCTAGGTATGCAGAAAAAACCCCTCACATCAGATTCCAGAGCTCTCGTGGCATCATAGGATAATTCAGTTTTGAACAGACCTCAGAAGGCCTCTGGTCCAATCTCCTGTTCAAAGCAGTGTCATCTAGGAGGTCAAACAATATTATTCAGGACTTAATTCCATCTCATCTTGAAAATCTTGAGTTAAATATTCTGGGTAGGTGAAGAAGAATAAATACAAAACTTACGCTTCCCGTTACCTAGATCTAAATTTTTCTATTTAATGTAGTTTACAGGAATCCGAGATCCAGCTGTTGCAGGAAGCCAAACGTCTTAGTGTAGAACTGGAACAGCAACAACATGAACTGGAAAAAGCAGAGCAGTTCCCTGAAGAATCTTCCAGTGAAGTTTCCCAAATAAGGGAACAACTTCTTAGTTGCCAAAATGAATACAAAGCTATTACAGAAAGAGAGTATGAACTTCAGTTCAAGATGGAATGGTAGGTGATACTGGTCAAGCACTACTAATTTTATCACAGCCTGTCTAGAAAGATAATAACATAAACGGTAATTCAACCTCCCCGCCATCTTACGTGGAAAAATTTCTTGATGGCTGTTGTTAAACAAATTGACACAAACTTTCCTTAGTAACAGCAACATTTCAGTGATGAATAAAATGACCCTGGTGTGAGATTTGTTGATAATTTTAATTTTAGAACATGCTACGGTGTCCTTTGAAAATGCTGTATAAAATTTACTGCATCGCATGATTAATGATTAGGGAGGCAAAATTAACAGGAACAATTCTAGTCTAGGACACCTTTAATATACATGATTAAAATATAAAGGCTAAAATATAAACAATTAGTGGGATTTTATGGAAACGATGTCATAAATAGACCCAATGCTATTTTTAACACTAGAAGCACCATGTATTCAAGTTTTTCTATTCAGGTATTTAAAGGAGGGAGGAGTGCTTGTATATTTTCGTGTCGGAAAAATGAAAAGTTGGCTCTGAAAGAATTGCACACTTGACACTTACATCTATAGAAGGAAAAAAAGTACAAAATAAGCTTGATGCTGTGTATATTTTAATGATCTGCGTATATGAGTGTGTCGTACTTCAAGCTTTCAATGCAAAATTCCAGACAGAACTATTGTGTTTTTAAAAGTACATACCTATGGAGATGAACTCATATTTTCATTTTGTGGGTTGCTTGCAATTTTTACCCATCTCAGTCCAGCTGTGGTGTTGTTGGTGTGTATAAATACAAATAAAGTCAGCAGCTCAGCAGTTAAAACTATTTTTCTGCAAGGGGCACTGTACAAACTGCACAGAGCAGATTTCTCTGGCAGTTTGTTCTTGATTTTTTTTATTTTTAGCGCCAAGTGTTTGCTCTAAAGAAACTTGAGAAATAAGCAAATTGGGAGTGGGAGAAACAAAAAAAAACATGCAAAGCATCTGGAAAAAATTATTTGCTATGAGATAACTCAGCAACATGATGTTTCCTGAAATAATTATTAAATACAGAATTTATCGCAATTTCCAAGTAGTCCAGAAATGAGCTCTTCAAAATATCATGGTTTTTACTCATTTGTCCTCATATTTTAGGAACATTTTTCACTGATTTTGCATATTTTTTTTAAATTATGGGGTTTTATCTGTTTAGGAGATATTTACTCATGCTCTGTTTTCTACCTCTAGTAAAAAAAAAATTCTGTCCTACACAAGATGCAGTTTAGATATTGTTTCAATTACCCTTGCACATTTACTGCATTGTTTCATATATATGAATTGAATATCCTATCTTGCAGATTAAAAATACACTTTTGGGGTCAGTCATACTGTGAAAAATGTTCTTTCACTTAAGTAAAAAACTTCCTCTGTTTGGTCTTCTGCGTTGCATGAGATCAAAACCAGCTGTACAGTCGGACCAGAGGTCCATATGGCGCGGTATCTGACAGCGACCTAAAGTGCAGCCCTGAGCCATTTGTGATGCAGGGATTTCATGAGCCAAATACAGACCTCTGTATTTAGGAATCCTCAGCTGACCCCTCTTCCTTGAACTCCTCCCCTCTTCTCCTCAACTGTGCAAACTTCTGGCATTGCAAGACGCTGGGCAATGAGTTCCATGGATTAACCACACAGGAACTGCCACCTCTCCACCTTCTTCCTTTTCTGAACTTGACTCCTACCAGCTTAATTTTATGCCCTGTAGTTCTGGAATTGGATTATTGGATGAGGCAATGAACATCTGGTCCTCTCTTAATTTTCACTGCTGCAGGATGGTTTGATAGATCTTTTTAGAACTGCTCCTACTCCTACCCCTACCCCAAACCCACCCCCACCTCCCTGCCCTGGAAATCTGTCAGCTTTGTAAACTGAAGACCTGCAGATTATTTAATTGTTCCTTGTTTGGAATCTGTTTCGTGCCTGGTGGGAGCATTGAGTCTTCATGCATGTTGAGGGTGTGGAGTGAGGAGGATGTGCCTTGGAATAGAAGATTTTTACATTGGAGTGGTGTAGAATGAACGGGACTGGTGAAATACCCGTGTATCTGTGTGGGGAATGGATGAGTGGATGTGGTGGGGAAGTGAGAAGTGAGCTATGAAGAAAACCAGATAATAGATGTGAATACATGTTTGTAAAGAAGGGATGGTTTGGTGCCTATGAAAGACAGCGAAAATGAATGTCTGGAATAGAGTTGTGAGTAGCAGCTGATCCAGCAGTAACACTGATGTAAAGTGAAGATCTGTATGCCTGATGGGTTTATACAAATAAATAAAGCGGTGTCTTTTGAAATATCTGTGTGCATGGGCGGTGTCACAGACAGAGGGGAAGCTGCTCCACAGATACTGTAAGTTTGCTGTTAGGTGACTGCCTGCTTCCCTTTTCTTTCTCGGCAGATAGAAACTCCTGGCCCAGCCTCTCTTGGCCCTTGATCTCTCTGGAGCACAGTTTCCCTTGTTGTCCAGCTATGTTAACACAGTCCCAGCTGTGCTTGGCACTTAGAAGTGAACTTCTCTTTGGGAGCTATGACTAATGGCTGATTAGTCGGAAAACAAACACAGTCCTTATTTACCTTCTTATGTGTAGCAGGTGGGCAATACGGAGGGGGAAAGCTTTTGAAGGGAGTATCTGTGTCTCTTATCTGTTTCTTTATCCTTTGCTCAGAAGTCTTGGATATTGTCCACTCAGAAATACTGCTGAGCTGGAAGTGAGAGTGAGCCTTGGCAGATCTTCTGCTTCCCGCTTCCTGTAAGCTCTTTTTTCTCTGAAGCCTCTCTGCTGCCTTTACTTCCTGCCTCAGGTCACCTTCTCTGATAGCTAAGGACAGTTAGCACCCTTTTTGCACTCAGGTTCAAATCTGACAATGGTGAACTTTTTCTCTTGAAGAGTCATCTAGAAAAACCTAACATTAGCAAAGCTATTTTTTGTCTCAAGGTCCCTTAGTATTCTCCTTTCCATATTTAATTTCCTATTTGTTTGCTTCTGCAGATAGTTTTTTCCAGATCAGATACCTTTCTCAACAGCTGAAGGTGGTATTTCACCTTCTTTATTGATCCAAAAAGTCATCAACATTCCAAGAGTAAATCGAAATTGCTTTCAGCACTGTAGATATCAGCAGGTTTTCAGAAATGTCGTGACTTTTTTCATAGCTCAGATAGGTCCATGAGGTATTCAGAAGCAGCCCTGATGCACGTCAGCTGTCAGGGAAGTCATCCCGAGGGTGACTGCGTGGGTGTGGTATAGTGCCACTGAAGGTGTGTGCCTGCTCTTCCTGTTTGTGTTCCTGTTCTGCCGTGTGGTTGTACTGGGGTCATTGCTAGTACATCTGCCCCAGTGCGTAGCGCAGGAGGGGAACAACAAACAGCTGGGAGGATTTTACTGAGGTTATAAAGTTTGGGCTACTACCCCAAAGTCAGAGCTGACTCTTCCTCTCAAAAAATATTAGGCAACTGTAACAAGAATAAAAGTAAAAATAGTGATTAAATTCAGATCTGGTAAAATTGCATTGAGAGCCATGAAGTTTCTTCAGACAACTGGGACTGAACAAGCCTCAGTAAATAAGAATATAGCCTGAAAAATCAGACTGGCAGAAGAAGAGTAAGGAAAGGATCAATGTGAACATCAAGAGTTTGTTCTAGTTTGAAGAAACTTTTCATTTTAATGTCCATGTGAGACTTAGAGTCCTGATTTGTGAGACAAAACAAAGAGCTGCTTTTTTTCAGGCACTAGTATCACAGTAGTTTATTATTGAGAAATAATAAATATATCAATCAGCTAAATTAATTTATCGTCTAAACTGTATATTTGAAAGTAAGCGATTAATTTGAAATGGCATTACCTATAATAAGAGTTCATGAGGTTAAAGGTGCCTGATTCTTGAAAGCAATTTTATTTTAAAGCCTAGGTCCAATCTACAGCGCTCACAGTCATTTGTGCAGGTATCCAAATGGTTATTCACCGAAACACTACGTGCTATTGCATGCAAGTCAGGATTGCAAAACTGAGCTTCACCTTGTAGAGCATTGCAAACATGGAAAATTATTTCAATGCTTGTAATTATGTCAGGATTAGTCACTCATTAGAGTCACTAATTAGAAAGTGAAAAGTTAAGCTTTTGTCCATATTTTTCCTAGTGAAGAATTACAAGTCATAAGTAAAAATAGGTTGTGTTACAGCTGAAGTTGTTGTCAGCTACTCTTGTGACTGCGTTCTCTGGTGCGTACAAAGGAATTACAGCTACGAGCCTTACGGGAACCTCATGATGGCGGCTTGTCAGCTGTGATATCTTCTACTTGTGGTCACTAGATTTTAGTTGTGAGGTGCTCAGCATCTCTGTGGATTCCTCAGCAATCCCAGCTATGAGTCAGAGCAGCTGAAGAAGTTCACTTTCCTACATGGTGGGATTTGTAACACTAGCAATGTTCTGGCTGTTTTGTGAGCTGAGAAACAGAAATGGACCTCTGTTGACAACTACCACTACATTTCTTAATCTCTCTGACTAAATTTTTTTAAATTTCTGTGTCACTTTGCAGCTGTAGATATCTCTCAGGGGAAAATCCAGAATGTATTTTCATTAATGGTCCAATTTTCCGAGTGTCTTTTTTTTTAAACTCATTTCATCTTCATCCATGATAGCTGTCCATGTACAGTCCTGCTATAAAGCTTCATGAAAATAAGTAAGCTAAGAAACATTTGCAAACATTAATACTTCAAACTTAAGAATTTCATCTTCTTTTCATTATGTTATAGGTGTAATAATGATAATAAAAAATGTATGATGATGAAAAATACATTAATCAAAGAAGAGCTATAAAACAATGTGTATTATAAGTGCCTCGTGCCCGTTGCAGCTCTCGTGTTTGTTGCTGTGATTGATGTCTAAGTATTTTATAGGCAGTCATGAGGCCGATGTCCATATTTCACAGGAAGGAAGCCTGGGGATGTTAGTAGAGGGGTACCCGTTTGAATTTTGAATATGGTCAGCTGGACCAAACCCATTTCTCAAAACCGAGAGGTTTAACTTTTTTCTTTTACTCCCTTTTTCTTTTCATGCCTTCACTGGTTTTTGAGTGGTAGTTGCTCTGCCAGATCTTAAGGTAACATGGTGCCTGTCATTCAGTGTTGCCTTTGTTTATGTCACACAAAATGAGGTGTCCAAATCGTTTTACTTTTGCCAGATGGAAAAGCCTTTCTTGTGAAACTGGAATGGCTCCACAGGAATCTGTCCTCATGAGTGAGGAATGTGACAAAAGAAAAAGTGTCAGCTTTGCTCTCCCTCCTGGTTTTTGGGATTGCTCTTTTGATGATCTGGCATGATATTAAAGAGGGCTCAGCATGGGCTGATAACGAGCAATGCAGTACGTCTTCAATCACTTTGCACAGGACTTACTAAATCTGTTTTTCTGGCAGTCAAACAGTTACGGGTATTTAAGTGGGCATGCATTGTAATTAGCGGGATTAGGCCAGTCCCAAAGTGTTCAAGTGGGAATCCAGTTGAAAATGTGTTGGGAATATGAATCGTCCTTCTTAATGTATTTATGCATTTAGACAACCTGTTAGTAAGTGCAAACACGGTGTTTGACCCATGTGACCCATGTGTCATTCCAACGCAATGTACTCAAGTGTGGCTTATGGACACAGTACACAGGAGCAGACCAAAGCTGCTGTCCCAGAATTGAAGGAGCTCGCTTTTCAAAGCAGTTTGATCCTGGTATTCTCCCTCATCGGCTTCAAACAGCAGAAACTAAAAGGAGAAGTTCCTGAGCCCCACTGCAGCAAAGAGGAAATCACCTTATGGTGTTTCCTTCTACTTGCACGTACTTGCGCTGTACACCTGCAAAATACTACTCCTGTGCCCTTCTTCTCTCTCTTGTGAAATTTCCTAAGTTGTAAAAGATTTTGCAATAGAGATTTTTTTTTAATTGATTTTGTCAGTTTTGGTGGCAGTGATCTAAATTCAGCTTTATTTTTGAAAGGTTTTTTTTTTTGCAAGCTCATACTTGCCATTGAGAAGCTCCCTATTGTAAGGCCAAGAAGCTTGTTGGTTCAGCTCCACTTCTGTAGTCACTCCTTGATCTTTCTCAGAGCAGCATCACTAAAAATACACCCAGAAGACCTAAGAGCTTTCCTATTTTTTCCTTTCCTCCTTCTCCCCTCCTTTAGCATCTGTTGCCTGAAATTCAGTTGCAATTTGGGTTTGGATATAGATTAGGATCATCATGGCTATTCGATTTAGTTTTCTACTATACTCCATTGACTTAGTCTACAACCCCTGTCACTTCAGGATTTTTTTCCACAGGACACTGTTCAGATTTGGGGAGCTTCACTTACAGTTGTTTACAGTGTGAACGTGTGTGTGAGCAATCAAAGGAAGAAGAAAGCTTCTCACTAGTAACTTCACTTTCTTTGATGTGTGATGTCTTTGTGGATATTTATAACTCACCTCCTCTTTCCTTTTGCCTCGGTTCCATGTTAAAATCTTGTTTTCTGAGGTAGGGAGGAATTGTGGGCATAGGATGCTGCCTGACCTGTTAGACTCTGCTAGTGTAAAGACAAGGGTGAATGAGGCGTACGTGCATCCCTGCAGGAGGTGGTAAGGCTAAGAAGAATCTTGTTCAGAAGTTTAGATATGTGCACTGCAGAAAAAGCCTGCATGTGTACAACCTGTCATTCAGGACCGCCAGCTACCAGTCAGCAACCTGTCTTTAAATCTGGACACCTTTCAGCTGTCCCCGATGGTAATTCACCAGACATCTGGTAAGATAGGCTTCCATAGTTCTTCACCACTTACTACATTATAGTAATATTTATTATATTACTAATATATGTAGCTCATTTTGATTTTCCTGTAGTTTGCAAGAAGAAAAAAGGCTTCTGGAAAATGAATATGAAAGAATTCCAAGACAAAGGGTAAGTACAGAACAGGAGAAAAGCCGTGTTTTATTTTCCATCAGTTAACCTATAAAAACATCAGTAAAAAGGTTTTCACAGTGCATGTAGCTCTGGAGTTTATTTAAAATCTGGAGTACATAGAAAAATCAGTAGGTAGACTTATCGGAGAGGCTATATTATATCATTCAGGTTTGATCACTCTAGGTGTAAACAATGAATAAATGACTCAGAAAATTAAATTTGCTCAAGAAAATTTTTTGCTGTATTCAGCAAATGGTTACAGCATGTAAAGATAGCTGCAGGTTTTTTGTTCTAGGATGTGAGTGTGGAAAGTACATTTGCATCATAAATGCTGATGAATATATATGTGGGTTCATTGGAAATAAAATTCTGCTGTTATTGATAGAAGAAACACACATCTGGTAAAAAATTATTTTTCATACCTTGTTGTAAAAAATGTTATCATCGTTCAATGTTAACAATTCTGTAATATCACAAACCTGCAAAATGTAAAGGGGGAAATAAAATTAATCTGATATTTTACTTCTTTTTTAAAGGAAGCAGATAACAAAATTAAACAGTTGAAAGAAAATTGTGATGAGCTCTGCAAAGAAGTGATCCAGAAGAAGGCAGAAATTAATGCAATAAAGGAAGATGTTTCATCCAAGGAAGAGCTGATGTTAATAGATAAGAAAGAAATGGAAAAGCTTCTGGAGAAGCAAGCTAATTTAAAAGTAACACAAAATTAATTGTGTGTATGTATATCTGTGTGTGTGTATGCTTTGTCCAAGGAAATGAATCTTCTGGATGTTGTTTGTCATTCCAAATTCATTAGATAGCATTGCATCATTTTTCAATAGGCATGAAACACGCTGCTGGGCCGTATCCATTATTACTCATTAGGAAATAATTATATTTATGGATTTGTTTAAGAAATAATGACATGTTTGATGTTGCTGTTACATGCTCTTATAGGCTCAGCTATCCTCAGATCCAAGTTAATACAGATTTATGCTGCTGAGAATAAAAAAATTATACCCAGGTCTTTGTTGCTTTCCTTTCCATGGTATAGATAATATAATCAGATGTATGAATGACATTCAAGTGTAATTGTTATCTTGCAGACATAATGAAATAGTAAATATCAATGTTTACTTTCAAAAGTAGCAGCTACAATTTGGAAATATGTTTCCTGCCCATTTCCACAGCAATTCTAGGTGAATTTTACTTCTATGAAATCTCATCAGATTTTGAGCCTATTAATCTAACTTTTCTGTTTTGTCACCAGGATGAGCTAGTTAAGATCCTTGGCATTCCAGCACAACTTGGAAGAGAAACTGAGAAGATCAATCGGGAAAAAATGTAGGCTTTCAATAAATAGTTATATATACATGAATATGAACGTACGGCTTGTTTTCATCCATTTGTTACAGAGATGAGTATAGTTGTTGATTAAAATTAGGATCAGCATTTTAAAAAGTATCTAAAATCCACTTGAAATCCATGCACTGTACTGAGAAATACCATATATGCAGAGGAACATTGTGATTTCAACAAAGGAAAATTTAGAACAAACCTTGGTCAGAATTTGCTTAACCATCTACTGTGCTGCATTACTCTACTTCAGGTCTACTCAGTAGATCTTAATGGACAATTACGTTAATGTGTAATTTAGCAATTAGGCTTTCTTACAGTTTCTAGCCCTCAATGACTGTGTATTAACTTAACTCTATCAGCCCCAGTGAATCTAGCGGCTTTCACAGCTCACAGTCTGGCCTGAGCTAAATAATCATTCTCCCTTGATGCTTCTGTATCAGTTTTTTAGTCAGAAGCACTTTGCTGTGGGCTCCTGATGTGAATTCTGATCTCTTATATTTCAACAAGGAAAATATAACCAGTAGCCAGCCTTTCCCTTCTTTCTTTTGTGTAGCTGGGTTTTTCCTCCCTGGAAGCACGACGTGCTGCTTTCTGTATGTGCAAAATCTAATCAGTGCTGTGCAGTTTCAGCCAGGTCACCCCTGTACAGATCCCAGCAGGCCAACTGCCGTCCGGGTGAAAAATGGGGTTTGTGCCCTGTTTGGACACAGGGCTATACTGGTTTTTGTGTCTCCTGTTTGCAGTCTCTGTTTGTAATATAGGAGTTGTCTGACTATGTTAAATTTCTATTTTAAAACTTGTATAGTGGTGTTCTACATTTTCCTCACTACTCTGCTTAATACAACTCTGCCGTCATAAATACAAGAAGTCTTTCCTATAGTATTACAGAGAAACAGTATTACAGAGAAAAAATTTTAAAGAAAAACCAGTAGATTACTATTAACGAAGTATTTAAATGATTCTTTATGCTTGTGTCACATCACAGAATGAACTAACCAGAGTTTCCAGTCTGGGGAATAGTATTTAGAAGGGTCACTCCCAGGTACCTCGTCATGTTGACAGAAATCAGTTTACTAGAGCTGTGTAATGCTGTCATGGTGCTACACTCCCTGTTAGTGCCACGGCTATCTAATTTTATTGTTGAACTGCAGTGGCATTTGAAGTTTTTCAAAACAGTACGCTTTCAAAAATATAATGTAGATAGTGGTGGTGATTTATGTGATTTATGTACGTTTTGCCATTTGAATATGTATGTGTAAAGGCTAACCCCTACTGTTTTGTAAAAATATCTCCACAGCGAGGCAGAGAAGAAGAAATCAGCCCTTAATGACCAAATAGAGGAGCTGACTGGTACCCTGAAAGCCGTTGAAAATAGGACTGAAGAGATTTTGCAAGAAAGAGAAGATGTAATGAAGGAATTGGATGGGAAACAAATTTTGCTAGAAAACAAAGAACAAGAACACATTACTTTGACAAAATCACTAGAAATCAGCAGAGAGAAGGAATGGGCAGTCCTATCAGACAGGTCAGAGAATTAGACATAGCCATGTAGTGTGAGTGAACCATTCTCTGAGCTCAGGGACATATTTCTTTCTTCTGCTATATTGCTTATGTTTTCTGCTGCAACCACAGTGGACTAGAAATTGTCAGGCTTGTTTTTTACTTCAGAAATGTTTGTATAAACTGCTGGAACCTAAAATCTATCCTGAAGAAGAACATCAAAAAGCAGAAGCATTTCATAAAATGACATGAAAGTGAAACTGAATTTTGTGCTGAAAGGAAAATCTTTTAGAGGGTTTGTCTCTCAATTGAAAATATATTTTTTTTCTGAATAACCCACAGAAAGTAAATGGAACAAGAAAAAAGAAGTCAGTATTTTTGTTTTAAAATGAGGATCATAAATTTCTGCACCCGTGTGCTCCTGAATTTCAGTGGGGACTGGTTACTCATCTCTGTAATTTTCCCCTGAATTATGAGCTTATATCACAGGATCACAGAATCACAGAATCATAGAATCATCT
>NW_010422926.1:0-38022 GCF_000710305.1 Buceros rhinoceros silvestris
TTTTAATATTTTAATATGAATATATTAGTTTGTATTTTATGTTACATTTTTCACATTCTCTGTGATTCTGTCCTGTGGAGACAGAATTGATGTAATCTTGCCTGTGCTCCCTCTAGAAAACAGGTTGTCCCCAGAATCCTGTCTGTGTTTCCATTTGGGCTTGGTTTGCTCTTCAGGGAGCAAAATACATTCTGTGCAGACATTTGTGAGGCCAGGACTTAGGAGTGAAGCTGCTTGCGAGTAAGGGTGCATCGTGATAGATTCCAATGTTTTTACATTGTCTTAGTTTTGTGCTCATGAACATGTCTGAGGGTCTTCATTACACTTAAAGAAGATAATACAGTTCTAGTTAGATATTTTTAAAAATCCATTTAGTCACTGCATTCTTTTAGAAGAAATAAGTACAGACATTGCTGATCATTTGAATGTTTGCAATAACCAGTGCCTTCCAGCATGTGTTTAACAGTCTCTAGGACAAGTGATCTCAAGAATAGCTTGTCTTCTTTCTGAGCTTTGCAGTGCAATTGTAGTTTTCATCAGAACCCTCACTGACATAAGCTTTTGACATGTAATTTATTTGACTACTTTGAAAATATTTAGGTGCTTAAAAGACATTATTTTGGAAAGTTACTCCCTAAGGACAGGACTTTCTTCCAAATAATTCAGTAGTCATTTCGCAGCAGCTTCCTGGGGTCGAAATCTTTTGGGATATTTGTCCCTCTAGTTCCTTCTGTACAGATTATGAAGGCAAGTGGATTCAGTTACTGGAGACAGAGTTCTGCTAACAGTGAACTGGGCCAGAAAGCTTGAATTTGTAATGAAACCTGTCTTGGGAGCTGACACTTCTCTTCTCCTTGGCTATGCAAGGAATAGAAGGCTGAGAAGGGTTTAAGTTTATTTTATTGGGAAAGAACATAGTGAAAAATTTACAGCTCATTTACACGTATGATGTGTGCCCTGCAGTGTAGCAGAGTTTTGATTGAAAGCTGCTCAGGTTTTTTTGTGTGTAGTTTGCTTTGCCATTTAGAAATGGGCTAGGAGCTTATGTCATTCAACATGGGCTGTGATGCAAGTCCCATTTATTCACCCATTAGAGGCTTAATGTCCTGAAGTTGGATTGAAGGGAGATAGATAGTGAAATAAGCTTGAGAGCTGTGAATAGTGGTGAGAGAGACAAAAGACATGGGATGCTGTGCATAGTAAAATACTTCCTAAACTGATGAGAAAATTCTTTTGACTGAGAAGATGAGGAAAATTTTGGATGTATTTCCCCATTATATTCTCAAAAATGCAAAATAAGGTGATTTTACCTTGAGATTAGAGGGGGGGTCAGTTTATGTCAGAAGACAGGCTGCAGGACCAGCCTTCTCGTATTATACCCGCTGTGGATATGTTTACCATATATCAGCAGTGTGGTCTCTCTTATCAGATATAAAACCCCCAAAAGGCTATATCTGTATTTTCCTATAAAGCAAATGACACAAATGTGAGTGCTCCTGCCAGTTCTTGACGGCATGAAAGGCTAGATGTTGTGGGGTATGAGAATTTAGCAGTTAAGGACAGAGTGTCCTTCAGACAAATGGGACAACTGATTTTCAAGCCCATTATGTAACACCATTGGAGTGTCAGAAATTGAGATATGGAAGATTTTGTCAAAACTTACAAATGTCTCAATTCTAGTGACATGAATAAGTTGTTTGTTGATTTGGTTAAATTATTTTAAAGTATGTTTAAATTATTTTCCTGAATAGCGTCAAGCTTTCACTTGTCTTCTGTTTTGTTTTCCAAATACTTCTTTTTCCCCACTTTCTCTAACCTGGGAGTAATTTCTTATTCTAGATTAGCTGTGTTAATTTTCTGATTCCTCTTTTGGGGATGAAGTGCCTCAAACCACTGAGTGTAATACTAGTAGCATTCCTTCAGTGATGTCTGTCGCGTTTAATATAAATAATAAGGCTAGTGTAGCACTGCATGTGACATAAGGTTACAGGAATCGTGAATAATTTTGCAATTTTTTTTACCTTTCTTTAACTAAACAACAAAACCATTCTCACTTTTCTCTCTCTCTAAATTGTAACAGAAAAAATGCATTCTGAACACTAACTATTGCTTGCCAAACAGAACTGCAAAGGTCTTTTGCTTTGGAGTTGAAGATGATAAATCCAAGGAAATAATCCAGCGGCTGCCATTGTGGCAACTGAAAGGTCCTTTGTGTCAAAATGAACAGTCTTTGAGAAGAACCTGGAAAGCAGTTAAATCTGAAAAATGGGAGAAAGACTAAAGAGCCCAGATTCTGAACATGACAGGAAATCAGATGGAGATAAAAATAGTGACTCCTATTATTCAGATGAAGATAATGCATCTCGTTCATCTGGCCAGTCGCCCACACTAAGCTATCCATCTACAAGCCAAGAAAAAAGAGATCACAAAACGCAAACTTCAAACAGCCTTGTGCACTACCAAGGTAGGTAGATAACAGAGATTGCAGCTTTGTAACTGCTCTAAAGAATTAATTACCTTTGAAAGATAAAAGTGGGAAACTACCATTACGAGAATCTAACCTACAAATAAGGTTCGTGTGAGTTATGCTACGGATGGCAGGTAGACTGAAACTGCTCCACTGAAAACTAAAATTAACCTGTTCCTGCATAAGGAGGACTTTTGGTGATCCTCAGAATTTATCATATTTTCCTGAATCAGTGAATGTGGCTCTAGTACTAGCCTGTTGTTGAATCGTGCTGATGCTGTCGTTTTGTTAAAGACAAAGACTCAAGGCCAGGGACTCAAGACAAATCCTTACCATGAGGTCAGGAAAGGAGAGATGGTTGTTAAAATTTCTCTGACAAAATATGCCTAAAGGTACCTCTCTTCTGCAAGTCTAGTAGCTTTACAGTGCAATATTGGGTACTTCCAAAAAACAAATTAAAGACCACTGCTGTGGCCAAAGAGAGAAAATGTGCTGAGTGAAAGTTAGGTACATGTGGAAGTTCAAAAGAAAGTTTTTCCTGGACCTTCCTTGAGGGTAAAGTATCTCCAATTTGAGATGAAGCTCCACTTTGAGTTCCCTCCACACACACCTCACCTACATAAGATGCTTTCTTGGTTGAGATTATGGGGAGGTGAACATCCGTACAAAAAGGGAGGGAATGGCTATACGGGTCCTGGGCTGAAGTAGGAATGTTAAGCCTCTGCCAGACTTTGACAGTTTGTTCTCAGTAATTGCACACTTTTTCTGGTGAAGCCAGAGCATATCCTGCCTTTCTCAAGCAAGTGCTCCATTTCTTTCGTACGTGCTTGATGCCCTATGAATTGTTTGGTCAACGTTATGATCTAGAGTGTGCCAGAAGATCTAACTGTAAATACTGGAGTTGCCCAGGGAGCGTATCTTCAGATCCTCGACAGTGTTGGTGTCCTGCTGCAGCTGGTGTTCTGCCAAGCTTCTGTGTGTTCAGAAGTGACATCTTCTCCATAGTAGTCATGGGTTAGTTTTCTGGGAAACAAAAATTGTAATTTCGCTGTGCTATTTAATTTGGAGGGGTAAAATGAATGACTAGGTCTTTGATTACATAGCAGAATTGGACATAATTATTACACAAAGGTATTGTGAATGTCATGTTGTTCTTGAAAGATACTGTTCCTCAATATGGTCAGAATTTTCACTATTCCCTCTATAGTCAGAAGTGCAAAGGGACTAGGGTTAATCTAGGGTTAACGGGAATTCCCTTAGTTGGTAATAGGAGAGACATCATTCCTGCATTGCATGTTTTAAATAATCTTTTCACACTTGAATGTGACATAAGTATTCTTTGTAAAGAAAAAAACCACCTTCTTTTGTTCACCCAAGTTGTGGAGAAAATCAGCATCAAGCCGAAAATGAATGGGCATTTGTGCAAAATGTTTAGAGGAAATTTTAAGAAAATATTGTAAAGCTGCTATTTTTGCTGTAAAATATTCTCTGTAAAATAATGGTGAGTGCCAAAGGGGAGGAAGAATTTCGCACACACTCACTGTCTCTGTATAGGTAACTGTGCTATTGCTTTCAAGCCTGAATTAGAAGCTGCTGCTTAGTATGTTTCTTCTGAACATTGATGTTCCTTAATGAATTATACACTGTCTATATATTCAGTTTTTTAAGAGGTGTTTTTGGTGGATTACATGCTTTGTTCTTAGAGTGTGGCTTGAGAGGCAAATAAGATAGAACCAAAATGTTGAGCTTTTATTTGGGGAAATGATAATAAAATAATAGTATCAAATGGGAATGCAGGTAATGCATACAAGTATCAAATAAGGATACTGTGTGGAAAATAACTAGCGATACCAGAATAAATTATTCAGGGGAAAACTGAATTTTCATGGGATTTATAATTTTGCTTTGGAGGCTTTCTGCGTTGAGCCTTTGAAATCTGCTGTTTTGTCTGTAAGCATGGCAGCTGGATTTGAAAATACTACTGCATTTGTCTGTGAGAGAATTACATCTTGCATAATACATAACTAGCTAACACTCAGCTAATTGTTACCATTTTAAAAGCTGTTGATAGTATCGTATGCATGAGTACAGTATTTCTAAAACATTTTAATAAACATCAGATATTAACAAAATATGACTGTTATTTGACTGTTACATTATATGATTTGCAGATGCTTACAGTGTTCCTATATTGATGGCTGCAAATATTACCTCTTACAGTAGATCACAAACATAAAATTCAATTTTTTGTTTATCTAAAGGAGCATAAGTCTATCATATATACGCCTTTTATTGTCTGACTTGAAAGCGGTAATCTCTGCTGAGTTTTTTTAAATGTTTCAGGCAGAGCTTTATTCCAAGACGAATGCCTGAATAGACGTGCTGCATTGTCTTATAATAAACATGCTTTTTGTTTTTCTTCTCTTAGCCACAAAGAAATTGGGTTCCAAATATGCACCAAGCAAAAAAGGGACGCAGTGGGGTTTCTGCTCTCGGAGCCTCACTGGGGATTCTCCTGCAAAAGATATAGATCTTGTTACAAAAAGAGTTCTTTCTGCTAGGCTGCTGAAAATCAATGAGCTCCGAAATGAACTGACTGAACTCCACATCAAACTAGATGAGCTGCAGAAGGAAAACAGGGCACTGAAGAGGCTTCAGCACAGGCAGGAGAAAGCCTTGAATAAGTTTGAAGATACAGAAAATGAAATCTCTCAGCTCCTTGCTCGGCACAACAATGAGATTAGAATATTAAGGGAGCGCCTACGAAAATCTCAAGAGAGAGAACGTGCAACTGAGAGACGGCTGAAGGATTCAGAAGATGAACTGTACAGAACAAAAACTGTCTTGCAGAAACTAAAAAAGCTGTCTGCAGATAAGCACCTTGCTGAAAGAGATGACCTGGCAAAGAAACTAGCCTATGCAGAGAGTAGGCTAGAGGACAGTGAGAAAAGAATTAAGGTGAGATGACTTCCTTTTTGTAAGGAATTTTGAGCTTCGTGAATTGTGTTTTTGTTGTAGAGCAAATACAATTTTTTTTTTTTTACACATAAATAGCATCAAGTAAATTATTTCCAAGGGGATTGTATTGTTACATGTTCAGTAGTTGTGCATTCAAATTTCTGTTTATAAATCAAGTATATTTTGTCAGAATATATACTGTGAACTTGTGCTTTTAAGTGCTTTTATAACTAGTACTAATGTTTCAGAAATGCATGCAGCTATAATACAACTTAATGCAATCTAATTTATCCTCTTGTCGGGGAAGCATTTGTTGCAAATTTTCGGGTTATTTAGGGAACTATATACTAAAATTCTAAAAAAAAATACAGTAATTATTTTTTGGATTTGTGAACCTCATCTGTGCAGTGTTTGATTGTTTTCTATTCTGTACATCTGAGAGCTGAGGTGAAAAAAACTACAGCAATTTTTTAATAGTGAAATGAGCTTTTAAGAATTTTATGCAATATATTTTAATTTTGTTCAGAAAAAATGCTTACATTTTTGTAGACATCTCTACATTGTAAACATGTCTAAAAACTCATTTTATTTAAAAATAATTGTGTTAACACTGTTAAACTGTTGGTAATTATATGCAATACTATTTTTAGCTGAAATTATGTTGGTCATTAAAATGATGTTTAAGTTTGTCTGTATTAGTAATTAAACCTCAATAACATTACAGAGGTAATAGGTCTAGAAATCCAGGGGATTAAGCTGGAAACTAAGCTTTCATACAATAAATCCCAAAATACCAAGCTATAAACCACTGAGTTATCCAAATCACCTCACCCTGTAATGTCGCCATCTGGCATCTGTAGTTTTAGGATCAGGTATTTCAGCATTGGTAGTGCTGGATATTGTTTAAATGATTCATACTCTAAAAAGTAAGGGATTATCTTCTACTTTTTTTTCCTTCGCTCATCGTCACAGGTAGGTGAAATCACAATCACAAATTTGTTTCTAGAAAAGGTTACAAATTATTTCTTGTCTTCTTCCTTCTAATCCTTTACTTTCAGGGTGGTCTTCTGTTTCTTAACAATCAGTCTGAGATTTGTCTTAGTGATCTGGAGGTCCAGTGTTCCAAGAACCTTGCAGAAAGTAGTGTGTGTTCCCATATGTCCTCAAATCACCTCTCAGTGCTCCAGAAGGATGAACTGCAGCATCCGCAGGTCCTCTATCTGCCCCCTCAAAGATATGATTAAGGGTTTAAATAAGTTCAGTGTTACAGCAGTGGTGGAGCCAATATCTGCATCGAAGATGCAGGTTTATTGTACTTCTATTTAAGTAATTGGGCTATGAAAAAGTACTTCAGTTGTTAAAAAAAAAATTTTCTTTTAATTGAAGGATCTGGAAAAAAATCTTGAATTAAGTGGTAGCAGTTTTCAAAGAGAGTTACAGTCAAAGAAGAAAAAGGTGTATGAGGCTCAAGAAGAAAACAGAGTTCTCCAAGAAGAGCTTCATCAGCTAAATCAGAAGCTGAAGGTAAAATGTGAAGCAGTACAAGTTGCTAACCATGTTCTGGCATTTTATCTGTGGAAGAATCTGTAATCAGTTTGAATAGTTTACCAGTGACTGCACACTCTGATGTACACTAATTATATACCACACCTATGTTCTTTTCCTGCTTTAAATCAACATGTTCTGTGCCCTGACCCTACAGCGTTACTAACAGGAATGTCTCTGTGTTAATCATTTACTGTTAGCATTAGTTAAGAAAAGCGAGACCAAGTACATAGCCAAACGTGATGAAACCACAAGATCTACTGAAAAACTGGGTTTTGAAGGCTTGAATTGAAAGTTAAATCTGTGTGTTTGTACAGTACTTTATGTTACTAATGTGCTTGCATGACAGTAGGTTTGAGTAAAGATTAATTTCATGTATTTGTGATATCCATGTGTGTTGCTAAATTTGTGCAAAGGTTTATTTGCATTCCCCCACTCCGTCATTGCTCAAATTCTGAATTTAAGGACTGAAAATGCTATGTTCTACCTAGGCAGTTTATCTTAAAAAAAAAAAAAAAAAATTAAATAAAGCTTGAGCTAAAGTACTTAGTTTCTAGGAGAATTTCCTCAAAAACCCCAAGTCTTAAACATACTTGCTGGAGATGCTCAGGTTTACCCTCTTACTAGCCATCAAGAGGTAGCATTAATAACTCAAAAACTTTGGAGTTTGGAGTGACTGTTTTAAGCTTGATTTGTTAGTGGAGAGCTTAATATTTTTAAAATATTTTTGTTATCAGATGATTTCTGATAACTCACTGTTCTTTTCTGTATTTTATTCAATAAATGTCATGAAAGAAGAATCTGTCTCTATCTCTATGAGGCAGTGGGCCTCTGCTCCATAGTACTGCCATGCCCTGTGACAAGTACCATTGCCACCATTGAAATGTCTAACTCTTTACAATACTGTAAATTCAGCTGTGCAATCGATACATACATTGCAAGTCCTATTCATGTTTATGGAAGGACAGGCATTTAGTTTTATTTTCACTACAGAGGTGCTTCTCTCCCCCACCCCACTGCCAATTATTTTGCTAATAAGTTTGGGGGGGGCAGGAGTTCTATCTGCTTTTTTTATAGCATAAGCAAAGTTAGGAATGTGATATTTCTGCTTAAAACATTGGATGTAACTATTGATTACTTTGTTTCTATTTACAACATGCATTTTTAATTTAATGTACAGTTTTGCTGATGACTAGTAAATGAAATGTTAGTACCTCATTGTTATACCTACCTCTTTCATTCTCAGGAAAAAGAAAGAGAACTTGAAGCAAAAAATATATATGCTAATCGTATGTTGAAGCTGTCACCAAGAAAAGACACGGATGTTACGCAAAGAAAAAGAGGTAACTTATGTAAAGTAATAAAGGCAGAAAAAATGAAAGTGACGCTTTAAAATTACCCTGCTAGGTTATATTATTCATGCCATTCAGTGTTTGACCCTCCCACAATTCACTGAAGAATGTTTTACTTTTTTGCACTTTGAACATAGCTCTGTTTAGGAAGAAGGGAACATTGTTTGTTTGACTATTCTGTAACTGCAGCAGAACCAAAACCCAGAACTTGATCAAACGGTGTTCTTAACTCCTTTCACACCACATGTTCCTGGGTGAAGGAGGAGGGGAAGGTTGTTCAGTAAGTTCTCTAATAGATAATTATCTTATCATAGATAATGTCTACAAGACAGTAAATTTCAGAGGCATTAAAAATATGTAACGTCAGTGCTATGAATATTTTAGTGATGTTATTTATTTATTTTTTACTAATTCAAATTTACTGTCTGTCAGATGAGCTGCATTCTTTGTTTTCCTGCAGAGTATATATGTCCCAGAACATAATCTTCTAAAAATATTGGTGCAGTGATTTCTTCTGGTGTGACAAGACAGCCTCAAGCTTTATGCTACCCGCTTAAATATGTGTGTATATACTTGTGTCTGTGTGTGTGTGCGCACTTAAGACTTTTTTCAGTAGGAAAAAGGGATCAGTAGAATCTGCTTGTCAGAAAAAGCAGGAATTTATGGGACTGTTTTAAATATTTAATGTCAGCTTTCAAACAGTTTGTCTGCTGTTCATTTCATTATAGATACCCTACTATTACTCCATGTTAGGTTCAGACTTCTTAAAATGTCATTCCACGGAGATAAGCATGTGTGTTTCAAAGGTGCAAATATGTGAATTTTAATTTTATGAGTTTGCTTCTCTACCTGTAGCTTCTGTGACAAGTAGTAAGATGAGTGAGGTATTTTGTGGGGATTTTTTTAACAAGTATTCAGTACACTATAATGACTTTATAAGTAGCTTTAGGGTGGGTTTTTTACTTATTTTTTTCAGTAGAAGTTATGCATGCAATTCTCTTTTTAATTAGCTTCTGCAGATGCCAGAAACCATGATGTGAATCTTGTCAACAATTTCCGCTTCCATTGGGTAGAATACAGTCTTTTATGTTTGCGGCCTACCACTAAAAATAAGAGATGTATATAGTGGGATATTCTCAAGTGGAAACATGATTTATTAGTGTGTATTTTCTACAGCCAACAGCCAAAATATTAAAAAAGGAGCTCAGCTCACAAAAGGTGTACAGACCAGTGGATACTTCTCACCAGTAGAATTTCTTCCAGAACCAGAACTTGTCTGTGGTGACACGATAAACAAGAAAGAAGGGATTCTTCCTAAAACAGTGAGTTCCATAAAAATTTGAGACTTGCTCCAGATAACTCACCTGTCAGAGTGAATGTTTAATCAGAGCTTATATTTTAGAAACAAATGTGCATGAATTTGTGTAATTTGTGCATAAATATGCAAATATAAATATATACAAAAACAAATCTAGAAAACGTTCTGATCTTTAAGAGAAACTCTACCCTTCCAGAAATATCATATTCCATTTTTGTGACAGAGAGTTCATCATATTCTGTGTTTTACTGATAACCATTAGCTCAATTTGTTTCTTTTTCTGCCACTGTTATTCCTTTGAAGTTTTAAAGACTTTATTTTTGTTTTCTCCCCTTTTCTTTATTTCTAAAGTTTAGTAAGCAGTCTTTTGTAACATCGCTGGCTGCCTTGTCTCTCTCTTTGCTTTGGTCTTAATTATGGTTTCTTTCATTTTCCAGATTTATTTCACAAAGCATGAATATAACACTTCCTCTTATTGTCATAGTGCTAGTATTTCTTCCACCTTTACGAATATGGTTGGATTTTTTTTTCCCCCTCTTTATTTTAAAATAGTATCATTAGGAGTATTGTTAATACTTCTGTGACCTCAGGCTAAAATTAAAGAGATTTGTAAGGTATTACAAATCAGAATGACACAAATACTGGTACAAGTTGTACAAATTTCGATTACATAAGGCTAGGGCTATTTGTCAGAAATAAAGCTCTGATGATGGTCTTGACTAGCTGCCTGGTAGGACTGAAGCTTTTTCATGGCTGTTTCAATACTATGTTCCCTCTTCCAAAAACCTGTCTGTAAATACAGATGTCATTTAATGTATGTATTTTTCCAGCGTGTATGTATTCTTGTACATGGAAGGAAAGTACTTGAAATTGTTTTGGCTACTAGTCATATTTTCTTTGTTCATTAAGCAGTAACTGTTTCTCTTATTTCTCTTAAGTGTAACTTAATCTACAAGTTTATTTTGCTCTAAAATAAGCACAAGCTACAAATTTAACATCCGTATGTTGGATTACACTGGCTTTCTCTTCACTTCATTGGCACTACTTTTCTGTCTTAGTGATTTTTACTGCTGACAATACCTTTTCTGCAAGTTCTTTCCTTTTAAATTGTATGTGCACTCACTAGCTGAATTCAGACAAGATTAAACCTTTGTCTTCCACTGTTTGCTCTTTAATACTCCATAACTTTCAAGTACCACCATGAAATTCTCTGAATCTACAACCCACTCACTTGAGTAAAAGATCAGATTGTGGAAAATAGAGGGTAAAGAATTGCTTGCTTGTTAAATGGATAAGATGGTGGGGTTTGGCCTTCCATTAAAGTCTATGAAAGAGACAACCTCTGACTTTTAAAGAGAACTACCCTAACACGGTGATAATTTTGCTTTAAGATATTGGAGCTGCAACTTTCCCAAAGTGTGTAATCAACTCAAGAATAGAGTTGATTGTCTATTCATTTTGTTTCAGGTGCATAAAACTATACTAGAGGTGGTAAGATTTTAGGGCCAAACCCCTGGGTTGTCAAAGCTAGTTTGGTTTAGATGACTTTCTCATTTTTATGTTTTAACAGTAAGAACATGATTTCAGAATGGCATAGAAGTTCATATGGTTTTGTTTGTTTGTTTTACTGATTATTTTTCTCCATCAGTAGATTTTGTATTAATTTATTTCAGGAAAAAGAAACTCAAGACAAAGGATGGAAAGAGCAAGCAGACCTTCTAAGACAAGACCAAGACAGGGAAAGGCAAGACAAACTGAAACGTTTTCAGGAAATTCAGGCTTTAGAGGAGAGGGTTCAAAAACTTCATGATGGTAAGGAAACAGACAGCTGAAGGCTGGAAAACACACCATAGAATACTAATCAAGTGAAGCTGCTAGTTTCTTGTGAAAAGAGCAAAATGATTTTGCAGAGATCACTACAGTGGAAAATTATTTTCAGTTACATTATGCAAAGAGAATCAGAAAGAAATATGGGATATAGAATAATTTGTGCCCTGTACTCAGCTGTGATATTAAGTATGCAGTAGCAAAAAATGCTGTCCACAAAAAATAATTGAAGCCTGAGAGAGATTTTGCTTTTCAAAAGAAAGATGACATAGCAGGGAAATGCTGATGCTATCTCTGACTTGCTAGATTTTATTGAGGTACGTGGTAGGTTTTTACTATTGTAGGACAAACCTGCTTTCCTTAAAACAGCCTGTTTTTCCAGCACATATCTGCTTCACTTGCATCATTCGAAATTGTAGTTTCTCTTTTCATTTGTGGTTATCTGAATCATTTGGTGTGGCTGTTTGAGAAATGTCAGTTTCTATTGTATTTTAATATTGGGGGTTTATTAATTTGGTTTTCACAACATCTTAATCTCAAGTATTTTAGATGGACTGCATCCTGTCATGTTAAAATACTCTCCCAGTGATTATAGTTACTGAACAGTAACACTTACTCTAGATGACAAGGAAAATTTCTAAAAATCTGTATCTGCTTTCAGAAGTAAATTTTGTGAAAAAATCTTCTACATCCACTGACATCAGAGCACAATTCACATAAGCCAAGAGTCTGGTCTGTTACGTCTCCAAGATGATTTGACCACCTTACCCTTCTTACAGTAAAAGCTGATATTTTCCCCACCTTACATACAGAAAGGTGGCTCCTCACTTAATTTGTTATAATGATATATATATATATAAAGTATATTACCTGAACTGTGAAGTTATTTTTGTAAGCTTGATCTGAATTGCAGTAGATAACATGGAATTTTGTGAAAACGTCAGAAATTTGAATAAAGTGTTCAAAGAGGAATGCTGGTATGCTCAAGGGGCCAAGTAGTCATAGTCAATTTTTGGCCAAACACACATCTGTTGTTTTGAGAGAAAAATATTTTGAAGACAGAAATAGTTGAGAAGCTTCCTTTTTCTCGTACACCTAAGTGTTTGCAGATTCTATCTAGAAGTTTATTACTGTTTTGCACCTTCGGCGTCCCTGTATAGCTGTGCAAACTGGCATTTGGTATTTGCACAGACACTGTCATTGAGCTCACGAGGTGATGCACAAAACACTCCTGTAAAGGTGTTTTCTATATGCAGCAGAGGCAGTATATTTTAAATCATTTACTACTTGAAACCAGTAATGACTCCTATGACTTTGTGGGCTTTCTTCATAGAAATAGTTCCCTTTATGGAAAAAAACCCCAAATATATATTGCAGTATCATCCGAATGTCAACAGTGCTCACAAAGAAAACAAAGTACTGTGCAAATCAGAACTACTAAAATCAGTGATGACGTATTCATTTTCATTCAAACTCAGGAAATGGGAAGGCAATTGGCAGAAATCAAATTCCTCTGAATATTCTCTGATGTGGATAATGCCCTGATTCCTTTGGAAGATGACAGAAAACTACTTCTATATCTTAGCAGAGAACCTGGTGTGAATTTAGTTGTAACTTTTGAAAATTTTATTTTTGTGGTAGGAAAACCACATTATATGTAGAAGAGCATTTTAAAAACTCAATAGCTTTTGCTTGTGTTATTTTAAAAATAATCTTTTAAAGGCATTTAAAAACTAAACCATTTTAAATAATGTTTAACCATTTCCTCCAGAGTCAGAAAGAGAAGGCTATGACAAAAGGAAAAAAGAAAGCAGCTTTTTATTGGATAAAGAAGAGAAAACAAAGCCTGAAGTAGAGAGAGAAAGCACTGAGATGCTGGAAGAGCAGCGAAAAAGAGAGTTCCTGCTTGCTAAAATGCAAGAAATTGATCAAGAAACTAAAAATGTAGCAAACATGAAACCTGCTTCCCAAGCACCACTCATAAATACAGCAAGAAAATCCAGTTCCCTGGAGAAAAAAGAAACAACAAATCAATTATTTGAGAGTCACGGGAAGGTTACTAACGGATTTCCTGTAGATGACAGCCAGGACAATGCCGCAAGAGCACAAGGGCAGAGGCAACGCAATCTAAAGACTGTAGATTTAAGTACCGAGTTCACATTTGGTAGCTATGTACCTTCCTTTGGGAAAGGATCAGGGAAACCAGGTTGGCTTACTCAAAAAGGTGACAACTGGGAAGAAAATGTTAAGGAAAATGCAGATTACAATAGTAAGAAAGAAAAGAAATCCAGTTTAATGGAACAACTCTTTGGAAGCAGTGCCAGCACCATCCTTCTTTCTAAACAAAACGATACAACACCTTTTGACATAGACTGGGACTCTAATAATACTCTTCTTGTCAATAGAAACAGTAAAGTCAAAGTCAAAGAAGATAGTGAGCTTTTCGGTGAAGGAAGAAACGTAAACAGACACCGTTTGCAACACACTACAAGCAAGCCAGGATTTAAGACCCTTGGGTCTTTAGAAGATGATATCGAAGAAGTAATCTTACAATGATCATATTTTTATATGTTTTATATGTAAATACTGAAAAATATTTTAATGGAATATTTATTAGGTACAGATTTGAAACATTTCATATGTATTGTAAAGCCTTATGAAGGAATAATTTACATAAATGGGTATACGTATAGAGGAAGGACGCACTTTGACAGAACAGCTTAGCCTATATGCAGGAAATTTCAGAAATCTAATATCCACATACAGACCTTGGAGAAGCGGCAGTGACTCTTCCAGCAGAAAGACAGGGAAGGTGTCCTGGAGGACTTTGATAGATAAGGTAGGTGCTGGCTGGCTGCTTCGGTCAATCGGAGAAGATGCTTTTGCCCCGACTTGGGCTCCAGACGGACTGTCACTGTTGCCACGTGGCACCATCTGACTTGTGCAGCTGTGGCTGAGGGTCCCAGAGGCTTGGTAGCACAGAGCTGGCAGGGATGCCATAGGAATGGAAGGACTTGCAAAGGCTTGCACTCAGTTTATACCCTTTGCTCACGGTCCCTTTCAAACTCTTCGTGCTCCCTCTCTTGCTGTCTTTTGTGCTTGCTCTCTCACCCTCTCATCCTTCTCTCTCTTTTGCTTTGCTTGCTTTAACCCTCTCTATTGCCAGCACTCTCCAAATATTTGAGACTTAATGATGTGTAATGGCATGTTAAGTAAAATTAAGCATCTCACAAGGGAGCATTATTATTTAATGCAGAATGAATTGGTAAGAAAAGTGACATGTATTTATGTGGCAGCCCTGGCATTTGGGACATCTGCTAGATGGGCGTCTCAGGCTAGCCAGTGTAGGAAGGGTTGGGGTTTTTTCAGCTGTAGGCTGCTCACAGAACACTGCTTTTCATTTGGAGTACTTCTTTTAGGCCTTGGATATTTTCTTTCTCAGACATTTGGAAAGCCTTTTAACTGCGTCAGGAGAAGGCATGTGTAACATCAATGTCATGAAATGGATAGAAGAGATGTACCTTGGAGGAAGGCTCAGGTAGAAAGAATATTCTGCACTGCAATCGTGTTATCTCAAAGAACATCAACAGAAACACAATTAACTCAGGAACAGCTGACCTCTCTTCTGCATAGGTTTTCTGTAGACCTTACTACCAAATTTGTTGAACTCTTATCATATATTCAGTTTATATTTGTTATATGATGCCATATTTTGTAATTTCTGTGTTTTCTATGTAAAATTCCAATCATTACTAAGTCATTTTCTAACAAAATGGTTTTATTAAATGACTTGAGTAAAATTTTACTGTAGATCATAATTAACACAGTTCTGAATGTGCATATAGCATGTTAATTGATATTGAGGGGAGGGGGCCATGGTAACAACATTGCTAGTGATGGTATTCACTGCATGGCGCCATGTACACAAACTAAAGGATTTATCAGAGGCATTCCAGAAAATAAGCTGAAGGTCATTCCTTACTAGAACAGGAGGTTTTGAAATGCCTCTCTGGTATGATCCGTGTGAATCTGATTCAAAACGTACTAAAATACAGAGAATTCTTATGAGTTCAAGATAATTTGAGTCAAGATTTCTCTGAACACAGTGGGTCTTCTGAAAAGAAAGGCTGGTGTCTGCATCATGCCCATTCAGAAAGAAAATTAGTCATAGATCCAGACCCAATGTGTAGGACCTTTCTCACTAGGCACCGTGGAGTGAAGAGCAGCTCACGTTCACCTGCTTGCTTACAGTGCCAGTTGTATTCGTTATAATATTACTGAACTTAGCTGGTTCATTTTGCTTGCAGGTGGTCAGAATATTGGACAATTCTGACCAGCAACAGTGAATTTAATTATGTTATTCTTCCACAGTGACTTCTTTGGGACAATACAGTGGTGAAAAAGGTAAGAGAGGTCCGTAGGTAAACACTGTGGGTGTTTGTCAGTGGATGGTTGTTTGTCATAACTTTCTTATCCAACTTGAGGATGACTGCTGCCCTTCTAGAAGCGCTTTGCTCCTGAAGATACTGCTAGGGTGGGTTGTTTATTTTTCTTCTCTGCAGCTGAGGATTCTAAAGCATAGAAGAATGATGTAGCCACTGCAATTACTAAGGATCATCTATTGTTTGGAGAGTTGAGTTTTGTTTCTTTGCAATTCAACCCATTAACATCTGGCAAATTCTAAATATCAATCATGCTGAACTGATGTGCCCCTGCTGTTTCACTTACAAATGTATAGTTTCTAAGCTGTTTCATATTAGGAGCCACTTCTCAAGTTCACAAATGTTCACATCCTGTTACGAGACTCTTCTTGAAGCAAATACTGCAGTGACTTGCACAAAAAAATAAGAAACAGAAAGGCATATCTGCATTAGGAAGGAGAAAATAATTGTCTGGGAACAGGATCGCAGGTATAGTCTCCCTTTCCCCCTCGTTGCTCTCTATCTCTACAGTTCTCAGTTACAGAGTTACTTTTTATGCAAATACCAGTAGAGTTAAAATGTATAACGGCAGCGCTTGGAAAGGGAATGTTCTGTTTGGGGGTGTGGGGGAACCTTTGGGTCCTTCTAACATCTACAAGCAGCGTTTCTGCTCTTGATTAACTTTTCTACTGACTGGAAGCAATTTTTGCAAGGTCTTAAAAGGGTCTATGAACCTTATGACTGGGCACATTGATCCCCTGTAGTCCTCTTGACCCTGGTCTCAAGTACTGTATCCAAATAGTCTGCATGTTGATTTTAGTGGTGGCAGTGTTTAATAACACTTGATTGATTTCAGAAGAACTCATCTTTTGTGGCAAATAGTAGGTCACAAATGCTCGATGATGAGTTGTGTATAATTTGTTGTTTACGTCCAGTAGTGGATTCTGTTTCTGAGGTGTTCAGATCATGTGGCTGTTAGATCTGTTGTGTTTTGCTTTCCTCCTGATCCACCAAAGGTGATGGGAGAAATTCCTCCATCTAACAAGAAAAGATCATTAAAGGCTGATTAATTGTTTTGGTGGAATATTCAGGGAGATGCTTACTCTCCCAGGCAAACTGATCTTCCAGTTCTGACCCCTGGGAGAGAAGTCATCAAGCAAACGTATCTGGGTAGCATCTAATGAAGATGATCAACTCTCAGGGATTCACCTAACAGAGAAAACAGGAAATTTTAAGAAAAAAGATTTTTCTCTTTGAGAGATGAGATGAACGGTGGAGTGTGGGAGTAGTGTAGTAGATCATCTGTAATCCAGGCGAGGAGTTGTAACTGTAGGAGAAGAACTTGGGATGCCCTTCAGAACTCTGAACCAAAGCCTGAAGAATACTACAGGGGTAAGAAAAGTGAACTGGAAAATGCTTAAATGTATTGAATATTTTTCTGAGATCTGAGTTGTCTTTGCACTAGCTAAAGAGTTTAAAAAAAAAGGGAGGGAGAAAGTGATTTTTCAGAACCCTAAAAAATCCTGTGTTTCTGATGTTCCTTCGTCTGTTGTATACACACCTAAAAGAGGTGAATTGCAAATCTGTAATGCTTTCAAAACGGGGACACTTGAAGAGGATGTGCTTCAGGCTGCTTGGTAGCTCCAAGGTCATTGCTGGTCCTGAGACAGAAGGTTTAATCCAGCTAGCCCAGAGTTTACTTGCACTGTCAGGAGATGTGAAAGAATATCTGATCTGGCATGTTAGGAGTAGGAATTTATTTATTCAGGGGAACATCGTGAGGCAAACGGCTACAAGAGCATTAGCAGGGCTTTTGCTGATGCTTGTGCTCTAGAGTGCTTTGGGTGAGTCTTTGCTATTCAGGAAAATAGTAATAAATTCTGCATCATGCTCTAAAGCAGAGACCAGCAAAAACTGACACAGCAGAAGCGAGTGCCTTCAGCAGAATTGCAGGAAGGGAGGTTTTGTTCCCAAGGTTGCATGGCTTCACTAAGCCTGACCTACTCTTCTTTCAAGGTGACAACTTCAAGCGTAAGAGATGCCCTGGGTCACATTGCTCATTTACAAAATTCCCTTTTGTTGGATCAAATTTAATGTAGTCTCCTGTTTCAAATTATCTCTTTGATTAGCTGCAAAGTTTTGATGTCTGCAGGAAGAGAACAATTGCAGCAGTGTGCACTGTCATCTGGGACTTGTGGCTGCTGGGGAGTTGCTAGGATACCTCTCTAAAAGGTACGATTCACTTGATTAACCACCAACCCAGTTTGCATGAGAAATATTTTTCCTATCTTTGTTTTTGTGCTGGCATAAACTGTGCATCAGATGCACATGTGTGTTTAGAGCAAGGTACAGGTTGATTTGCACACACGTCTTTTGCCTGCTTTTGATATGAAAAAACCTCTGTGCTCCATAGCAAAGAATCCAGAGCAAGTATAGTAGCAAGTCCAGTAATCTGTAAAATGAACATTGCTTCCAGAGGGGAACGTCAACCATAGAGAACCAAGGGAAGGTTTGACTTTAAATACACATCTCTGGTGTGTAGCTAAGGCTTAACTTTCTATCCCTGAAGATGCAAGGGCATTTTTCATCTCTTACATATTATTTTTTTTCCCTATCCTGAGCAGGGGGTTGGATCAGATGACCAACCAAGGTCCCAACTGAAGCTATTCTATGATTCTGTCATCCTTACCACATCCCACTGGTATTAATGCTCCCTTCCAGCAGAAATCCTTTGTACAAAGCTCCTCCGTGCTACTTGCACAAAGTTGCCTCAGACACTTCCTGTGAGTCCATCTGTTCTTGAATATGACAGCACTGTATTCAGGACACAAATTCTCACTCAACTCATTGCTCTCCACAAGAGTTGCTTTGTGCATACTCATCCTTCCAATACCCTTTTTTCTCCGTCTTCCTGTTTCCTGAAACATATCATTTATAAACTTTGTCTTCAGGACCTTTCACTATCACTTCTGTGAATCTTCCCTTGTCCCATACTCTCTTTCTTATCTTTCCCTCTAACTTTCATAAACTCCGTTCACTGCTTCCACTGTGTCTTTCCTCTTGGTGGACATTCATTCAGTCAGTCTGTCTGAACAGTCTTCTGCTTTTTGTCCCCTAAGCACCAGCTAAGTTCCCTTTATCTCCTCTCCCACAGTTTCTTTCCTTGCTCTGGAGTTCCCTACCAGCCATGATGTGCTCAGTTTCTTCTCACCTATGGGTGGAAGTAATATTGCAAGATGGTCAGAAAGGCCTCATAGGAAAGGGAGGTGATCTTGTTTTGAAACTAATTTCGCTTGGATTCACGCATACATTAAGATGCATATTACTCAAACAGTTGGTCCAGAGCACCTAGATTCTTGCACCCAGTTGGCCTAGGCAGGGTCCTTACAGCAATCCAGAGAACAAGGCTTGCCTGCTTTGAAGTGCTCCTCATGTCTCCTGGTCTCTGCTTTGACTGGGTGGCTGGCTTTGTAAGTGCCCTTTGTGGCCTTTAGGTGCTGCCCTTGATTTTTGTATCCATCCTCTTTTCTCAGCTGCCACAGGCTCCAGTCTGTTCTTCCCATCATCTCCCCTCAATGGCTTAAGTCTTTATTTTAGCCTGGATGTAGGCCACCCCTTCTGTTCCAAGTAACCTGAAAAGCTGCATGTTGCTTGTGCTGGGTTCTTGATGACCTGCTAATCTGGGTGCCTCTTACAGGCCTTTTGCGAATCCTGCTACTGCTCCCTCATCCCGGCCCTTCCCAGTCATTCTTCCTTTATACCAGCCTTGTTTCCATTGCTGTTACCTACACTGCGATACATTGCAAGTCTGTGGGACTCAGGCTATGTGCTGTTGTGTTGTGCCATACTTCTAATGAGCTGTTAGCTTCGCAGTTTGCTGCTTAGTAATTCCCATGGCAGCAAGGATGGATAACCCAGATGCTGTAATTCACTAGAAATCAGTTAATTACTAGTACTCAGCATGAAGAAATCGTGTTTGGATTGGCAAAGGGCACAAACTGAACTCTTGTACCTGACCTTCCTCTTGCTATAAAAGCTAAGTCTGGCTTTGACTTTTCAGTCAAAATAAGCCCAAAACTATGCCTTAAACCACCTGTGTGACTAAGCATCCGAGTCCTGGGGAATGATTCTTATTTAACTAGCTAGCACTTGTTTGCCTGGTATGCAGTTTTCCTTGTCTCGTAACCCATCATATAGAATTAACAGCAACAGTGCTGGGGTTTCAGAGACATTTTTGTCTCAACGTGCTTTCTAAACCTGTTGGCCTCATGTCTCCCATGTGGAAACCCTGAGGAAATGAGAGGTTCAAAAGGCCTTCTCTGAGTTACAGTGGTTGCTGATAGAAGTTAGACTAGAAAAGATTTTCATGTTCTCATGCATCATAAGGCACTACCCCTGTTTTTTTGTGTATAAGCATCCTCTATCCAAACCTCAGGTATTCTAATTAAATCAACCAATCTTCAGTCCTGGAACGAGCTTCTGTTGAAGAAATGCATAAATCTTGAATGAAAATGTTCCCAAGAATACTCTGAAAGTCCTGAGTCTTTTTTTCATTTGTTTGTTTCTAGTGAATATATCAGGTATGCTGGCATGTGGATATAACTTTTGTAAGCAAAGGATGTAACTTTAATTTTTAACTGATAAATCACAGCATCCTCAGGATACTATACCTGCAATACAGGGGAAAAAAACACAGTTAAAGCATGAACAACATTTACAATGTTCACTAGAAATATTTAATTCTAAGTAATATTAATATTTCTGTGTTCTCAGTTATAAATTACACTCTGAGATCTAGAGTTTCTCCAAAACCTAATCAAGTAAATCCTCATTTTAATGAGTAGCAGTCACAAAACCCAGGAACAATTGTCCTGACTTTCTGAGCAGCAAAGCAGTGCCTTTTGAATTCAGTGCAACTCTTCCTGGGCAGCAGGCTGCAGTTCTGAAATGATGTATACCCATGAATAAGATCTGCATATCTGTACAGTGGAGATCAATAGCTCTTCTGATTTGGCCAAATGATGTTCTTTGGCTGGTGCAATCAGCCAGAGCTGATCTATAAATTTGAAACAAAGTACGTGTTAGTGTTCAAAGTACTTTATATTTCTCAAAAGAGAATATGTTGAATTTTATAAGTGAATCAGAGTAATCGCAGACCTCTGGTGGCTAAGGCTGAGAGTAAACACTGCTTACAGAGCTCTAGTGCCTCTGATGCTTGCTCATCCACACACTTCATTCCTGGGTAGTTCTGGTAATTGCCCTCTATGTACCTGCTGCTGGTTTGTTTTATTTACCTCAGGATCGGTATTATAAAATCTATCGTGGGCCACTTTCACTTGTGCAGACTGTCCTGCTAGTTCTACGTAGCTTTCTTCTCTGAGCCATGATCTGAGGTCTTGCTCCCAACAACATTTACATGTGTTTTGGGACAAGGATGTCTTCTTACCCTAGACAATGTGTGTTTTGAAAAAAAACGGACTTTGCACAGGCTGTCTTTCCCCATATATTAGGGGAAGGGATATTAAGGACTCTGTAGTTTGTCAGCTTATTCATTATTAAAGTTATTTCTCAGAAACAGTTCATGGATTATTCAGTGGCTTTATGGGCAGTGGGTACAACTGTAAAGAGCTCCTGTGTATCACATGAGTTTCCTTTAGAGGGCACCATTGACTTCATGGAAGTCTACGTAAATGTCTACTTGCTGTTAATGAGGCTTGTTATCCACCCTGGACATCTGAGGTCCATCTGAGTATTTTTTGCTGTAAATATTTTGGATGCTGTGGGCTAGTACACATTATCTACTGTAGACAAATATTTGACGTAGTATACACCTTGCAACAGACTTCCCAGGCCTTGGCTATGATGATTATTTTAATTACCAAGCAAAATGCTGGAAGAAACATACGGTCCAGGATGCTGAACTGCATCTTCTAATAAAGGGTTTAAGAAACTGGAAAGCTCAGCTTCAAGCCACAGCGGCCAGCATACAAGTGAGCCTTCACTTCACTCTGTGGTCTCAGAGATGCAGGTACTCCCATCCCGTGTGACTGGTAGCTGGATTTACAGAGATATACTGAATTCTCCTTCCCTACAACTTTACCAGTTTTCTAGAAGCAATGTTTCTGCAGCAAGGGGTATCAGTCCATCTCTCTCACTCTGACTTTCTATTTTCTATGCCATACCCAAGCTGGGCAGGGTGCAGCTCTGTGGTCATCTTGCTTGATAAAGTGATGCCAAAAGGGTGCAGCTTTAAGAGGTCAATGAGTGACATGAGTTACTTTCTAGAATGAATAAAGCTGCTTTTAGATTTCCCAATCTATTTTTTTGCTTATTTTTTAACGAAGAAGCACAGAGATCAGGGAAGTATACAAAGTGCCTACCATAGTCTTCCAGCTTGAGGCACTGCACAGTTCAAGGGAAGTCCACAGTGATGTGAGTAGGATAATTTTGTAAATAAATGTCTGCTCTGAAATAAAAAAAAAGCTTAATTTTAGAATTGAACCCTCAAAACAATGTGTCTCATTTGTCCAGATAATTATTGTAATTTCATGGAGATGAAGAAGCATCCAACAAAACGGTCATTCAGATGCTTACCTTCTCTCTCAGTATGATTGCTTATACACTCTTCCATGCAATTGCATCAACATGGGCCTGATAACGTGTGTTTATATTTTATACTCATGCAGTTAATTCAGAGCTGCAGTGAGTCCATTGCAGATGACTGGGAACTGTTCAGCGCATTTGCAGCCTCTGAACTAAATCTATGATCATGCTCATAACGTTGTCTTCATTGACTTAAATGGTACCTCTAGCCTACAATGGGAGCAGGCTGACTGGCACAGGCAAAGTGGGAGGACTGCGTTGAAGGAAGAAAAAAGCTCAGACGAGGGTGGAACAGCCATCCTTTGATGGCTTGCAAAGGTTTTTTGCAAGCACCGTGAAGCACTCGTAACCACAAGCAGCAATAGCTACAAGGCAGCCCAGCCGACATTCCTAGGTGTGTAATCCTGTGAATCTCACCAACCCATCACTTACCTCTTCTTCTGTCCCTGCCACAGGTTAAACATCCAACAGATTAAACCTCCAGGATAGGCTCAATATTCAGGAAGCTCAACCTAAACTTACCTTGTGTTAGTGGGACTCACTGTTATGCCTTTATCTTGAAAAGCTTTGCAACCTCACTCTTGCAACACACTGAAAAAGTGGAATCTCTTGTAGAATGTTATAAAACATCTTTTTTCTTTTTTTCATAGTTAAATCAGGAGAATCAAAATTTGGAACAAAATTTAGTTCTACCCAACTTCTCATTTATTTGGGTAGTTCTCTATGGCAGCATGTTTACATCTCTGTGATCCTTAACCTCAGGGAATTGCATTTCATTTCAGGGCTGCTGAGCCTCTGCAAAACCCATGAGATTTTTAGCTTCGATTTTTCAAAAAACAGGGTCTTTTTTTCCTATGGTTGTGGAGAAAATCTTGAAAGATAGAAGCTAGAGTCCTCAAAGGCAAAGAAATAGAAAGTACACTTAAGAGATGAAAAGACACGATAAAATAATAAAATTTCAAGTGTGTATTCATCTGGTATCCTTTTTTTAAAAAAAAAAATCTTCATTTTCATGACAGAAGGCAACAATTCATGATTTCGAATTTTCTCTGAAAAGATGTTCTTCAAGTCTCTGTTAAGATGACCATGAGTTTCAGGCTGGTTTGTGCCATTATACTGAACGTTGTATTCTTCCTAAGGAAGGAATTATCCAATTAAATCCAATCCAATTAAGTAAGTATATTTTCAGTATCAAATGAGTACACAGAATCTGTGAATCCCAGAGCTGCTGAGAATGTCTGGCTCCCAGGTGTCTTAAGGGAGGGTTAGCCACTCAATATCTACACCCATTTGGTCCAGTTTCAGACTTGGAGTGCTGTGTTTTAATCTCAGTTCATGTGGTAGCCAGCAGGGCCAGTGACCTCTCAGTTTGTTGTACTGTTGTTCCTCTTCCTTCTAAAAGGTGAGAACAGTGATGTCTCTCAGAGGCGTACTAGTTAACTTAAAATTATTCATAACCCTTTCTGAGATCTTCCTGTCATAGTTCAAGGATCCAAAACGCCTCAAAGTTGGCATCATTCCAGTGAAATACAAACCAAGGTTGAATCTAAGATATTTTCACCTGCTGTATTTCAAAACCATTTATAAAGCACGTTTAGGAGCATTCAGGCACCTGATCTGCAGGGAAAGCAGTGGACAGTAGGTCCTAAAATAATACTGAGCATCCAGGCCACAAGTCTGGAGCACCTCCAGCTGTGCTGAGCATAGCAGGCTGCAGCCATGCGTGGGTGGACCAGACATGCTGTGTATGATATCTCAGGTTTATCTCACTAGCTTGCTGCTTGTAATGATTCTTCATGAGATGAGCGGGCTCTCAGCTGTCAAAAAGCAAAACTACCAAAGGAGAGGGTGACCACAGACACAGACTAAACCTGAGCCTGGAGTCTGTTCTTGTGCTGACTCACTGCTCATGGTATAAGACGTCTTCCCCTTTCGGTGCAGCTCCCTGCTGCAGACTCAGCTATAACATAGGAAAGGAAAGTCCTTGGGACCCTGGATACCTCGTAGGCTCCAAATTCACCTTTCTACTGCAAAGCAGGATGAACAACTGTAGTCCTGAAGAGAGGTCAAGTTGTGAGAGAGGCTTTCAGCAGCAGAGGAGGTTACTTCTCTTATAGCCTCTTTCTGGAGGCTTGACCCAAATAAAACAAGCAGCATTTCACCTGCTTCAGCCTAAGAGAGGTTTTCTCCAAAAGGCATGTGTTCCTCATCCTTTTCTTTTGAAGGGCAGTTACTGTCAACGCTGCTACTGCTGGTCTGCAATCATTGATGCAAAATTATTTTTTCTCTGTCACTATGTCCATAATGGGTTCTGCTTGAATTTTAAGCTAGACTTACCTTTCCAAAATACAGTCAGCTTCCTCCCTGAAAAGTCAGAATACAATAACAATATTTTTTTCTATTTAAAGGGAAAATGTAATTAATACAGCAATAAAGTTGCATCTTGTATCAAAGACAATCTACTTTTTGTGCTCTGAACGTTGTCCCACAACTGCTTTGTTGGCCAGAGCCCTTCAGTAAAGAGACAGCAGCCAGCATATGAGACTTCAGCGTGAGGAAAAATAAAAATGTCTGGGATGGATAAAACAACCACTGACAAGATGGGTGGTGATAGTTTTATCAGAACTGAGACAATGACATTTAAGCAACATAATTAAATTAAATGAAAGGAGGTGCTTCTTTTTGTGCAATGCTTAATTAAATTCTAAAATTGTTGCTAAAGGATGTTGGTTACGACAGAGGTATAAATGTAGATATAGCAGGGCTAAATGCATCCAAGGAGGATTGATCCGTGTGAGCTATCAGAAAGGTCCTCAAATGCAAAATGTTTTTCTTCAGGTTTCTATTCTTCATGGCCCTTCCTGAAGGGTTTGGACAGTGATCAATCCTGGCTGCTGCTCTCAGTCACTGCTGTCACTGTGGTACTTGGTTTCAGCTCATGTTTGCATTTGTTCAGCTGGGCTCCATACAAGGGCTCGCTGGGATTTTTTGCGTGCCCCATAGTTTGTTTGGAGCCACTGATGTGACTTTTTTGTTGTTAGATTGTAAAATCATCTTATTTCTGAAAAATAAAGTTGACTTCTCCTTTTCCTCTACTGCCAGTAACATCTCCTGTCCCTGATGACAGCTTCTTTCCCTCTCCCTGGTTCCAGTGGCACACCATCAAACCCCATTTGCTCACACCACTAGCTTTTCCATTGGTTGTGAAAGTGATGGTCTTCTGTTGCGGCCACTCCCAGTTACTCCAAAAGACTTAGCTATTGCCTGAATGGAAATATTGGACCATATGCTGTATACTGTCTGAGGGTTCAACTTCCTTCAGCCACTGTTGTGTTGTTAAGGTGGCATCTGACTTTTATAATGGAAAGTGAATGGCTGGTTGGTATGGCTGTATGTTCAGGAAGTCCATTGCTTTAAAGCAGTGCCACTGTCCTATCTTTTCTTGTCTTTTCAAGCCTTCCATTACTCTCATTTTAGACATTCTCCAGCTCAACCTGATCCTGACACTGTGCCCCACTGTAGCCAAGCAAAGCGCCATAGCACTCCAACCTCCTAAACTTCTTTCACTTTTTTCCAAAGATTTTCTTTTTATTCCATTTATGAGCTTCGTATAACTTTCATACAAAGTTTAGATGCACTCCACAGCCTCTAGTTCAGTGTAACAGCAGAGAAGCAGAAGCAACCTCTTCATCATGAAACCTGGTCCTGCATTCAGGCAAGAAAACTTGTCACATAATCCTTGACTTAAGCTGAGTTAGCTCAGTCTTAACATAAGTGGGCTTTTGTGCCCCGTGCATCCTTCTAGGAAGATATTCTCACTGCTTCAGTGACAAGAAAGCTGCTCATTTTCAAAATTACCCTGATGGCACTTTTCTGGTTCTCCACTGGCTCTGAGGTACTTCTAGAAAGGAGCTACTCCTGCTTTGCTAAACTCATGATGCTAAACAAGTCTGTCTCCCCTTATCTCCTCTGGAAACATAGACTCTGTAGCCCCTTTACTGTCCTTATACCCTCCAAGTTTGTATGGAGCCCTCTCCTTAGGAGCTTGTCAGGTAGAGGTGAATTGGTGCAGATGTCTGCTAGAATCATTGTTAGATATTATTTGGAGTTGAAATTGATACACAGATGTGAGCAGCTTCAAAGCTAAGGGAGCTAGGAGTCAGGCATATGATCTGTGCCTCATCTCTTAATGATTAATAATTTTTATTTATTATTGATTATAGCAGTTTCCTCAAAACACTATATGAAAATGTGGCTGTGACTCCAAAAAGATGATAGTTTGATTAGGAGCTATTTAAAAATTTTATGATCCTTACTCTAATATACATAATGAAATTTGTCATCCAGAGTATTGCTGCTGAACTGACAGGACCTATAGATAAAAGTATAAGTGCAAAATACAAACACAACCCCTGGTATTTTTCAGCTTCCCAGGATAACTGCCTTTCATACCGAGCTAACACGGAGGCAGAGGACTGGTATGGTGAGGGACAATTTCCCATGGTTTCTGTTGAGGTGGGAAATGCTATTTTTCAGAGTTCAGAGAAGGCCCTGCTCTTCCTCAGTGTGCTTTTACACATTTGAAGATCATGTTAACCCTTTAAGCCATCACCTTGCACTAAAGTGCATCTCACCCTCTACTGTGACTCCTGAACTTCTTTCTTTTTCCTCAGGGTATAATCACTGCTCCCATAAGCACAGATGTTCTTTTTTCAAGTACGTTACTATTTGGCTTCGCTGTAAATGAACTCTGTTTCTTGTTTGTGCTCAGTTTATTGCATCTGCTGAAGGGAAGACCAGTCCTTTTGCTTATTTAATGATCCTCATATTTTTTTCTTTATGTGCAAACTTGAACAGCAGTATTGTATTTTCTTCCAGTTCACTGATAAAATTTAAACAATGTGAAGAGACATGGCAACAGACTAAAAATGTTTCCTTAGTGAGGATCCCCTAGGTACGCTTATGTTTGAGATCGGTCAGTTAACTGGATTTTATCATCATTTTATCATCGTTTTAGTAATGATTCAGCAGAAATATAATCTATAATAATTGACATTTCCTATGTATACATGTATTTCATATATTGGATTGGCATTCATACATTTATCCACCAAATCTGTGACATGGCCAAAAAGGTACTGAGTGTTTTGAAAAAAATCTGGTTTTCTTGTTATCTCACTGGTATTGATCGTACATCTCTCCTTCCATTTCTTTAATAATAATGAAATCCCGTATCTGCTTTTTTGTTATGTTTTACTGGAACTGATATTAGCTTGACAGAAGAATGGTTAATTTTGTATTTCTTTTAACGCCTTTACATTTTATGGGTTTTTTTTCTTCTTGCTTCTCTTATGAAACGCACATTCCCATGCCAAAAAATGTCTGTCAAAAGATAGTTGCCATTGGCATAAACCAGCATATTGCCATCTTTTCAGTTTGTGACAGGATGAGACTACCAAAGTGTTTTTCTATGATCAGACATGAAAATGTGAGAGAAGTCTCCAGAACAGACAGAGCAGTATTTGTGTACCAAGACCCATCTATTTCCAGGGAGCATCCTTTAGTGATGAGAGAATTCACTTCCTTTGCTTCTCTTCATCCTCTGGGTACAGTCATTGCTGGTGTGCTTTTACACGGGTGCTCCCCCACCTTGACATACTCTTCTCTCTTCATTACTTTCAGCTGACTGATGCTCTTGTCTCTGTTCTCGGCACCCTTTGTTGCTAAGGTCAGTTTTCTCTCTTGAGACTTACTTTGTTAATCCTGGCATGACCCCACTTGTTTATCTGAGGAAATGGTTGGGATCTTGCTGCTTTTCTCATGAATCCATAGTGAGGTTTTTCTTTCGCATCCAGATGTCTCAGACAGCTGCTAAGACTGGAGCTAGGGGTGGGTAGGAAACAGTTCCCCTTTACTGCACAATTATTTCAGATTTCAAAAGCTCTCCTATCATGTTCTGGGACACACCTAAGACTTTCAAGGTATTTTATATTCACACACACAGGTTGAGAGAGTTGGAGGTGGTTCAGCATATGGCACATGTATTCAGACTCTGCAGCTCTCACCCAGGATGTGAATTTGGTCAGTCCTCTGCAGTGCCCCTGTGGCAGCCCTGTGGAGAAGGAGCAGGAGACAGGGGCAGATTAAAAACCTGCGTTTAGGTATCTGGCTGTAGATTATAGAGGCATATCAGATGTCTGAGCTTCTGCAGTTGATGGATATCAGTGGAGCCAGTTCAATTCACTCTGAAGTAGGCACCTCATGCCAAGTTAGCTGAACTGTATTGATCAGGTACTTGACACAGTTCACTTGCACATGGGGCATTGAAATGCCACATGTTGCCTGCCGGGCCACCCAGCCTTACAAGGGTGCACATCTCTCATACCTCCTGTGTCATGTCTACTAGCCCTTTGTAACCCTTGCATTAAAGAAACAGCCCCAAGTGTCATTGGGCTAGGACTTTGAGCTGAATCCATTACCTCCCAAGTCAAGTAAAGAACAAGTTTCTTCTTCTGGATGGTAGGTATGTCATTCATACAACATGGAACAGCCTGGACATCTGAGGAGAGTTCGTTAGAGAGTGGCAGAAGAAGGATCAGAGAAAGAAACTCTTGCATTCCAAAAGCTGTTGAATGCTGCTGGAGGAGGCATTGATGATATTTTGATAAGAACTTCATGACAAAATTTTTATTAAAACTAGAATGTTTCTGAAAAAAACCCCAGGAAATCTTGATAGCTGACACCTTCCAACAAAAAACCTCATGGAAAATTCATGACCTAAACATAGCCCAAATGTTAACACACTTGGAGCATGGTTCATGCTCAGAGAAGTGCTGATAGTTTTGTTTCAGCCATTTACCTGTTTTCATGGCACGTGAGATTGGTGAGCTGGGCTTACATTTATCCACCTGCCTGGACTGCACTTCTCCCTTTGGGGGAATTGCTGAGCCACATCCCTTTCTGACTGTCACCTCTGCAGCTGACCCAGAAAATCAGAGATCTGCACTCTCCTGCAGAGGTGTCCCACCAGGCCAGCAGCACTTAACCTCTCCAAGGAAAGAGCACGTACAGCCAAAGGAGGATGAATGAGATGAGTCTGTTGCGGCATACAGGCGTGCTGCCAAGGGGCTGAGAAAGGCTCCCTTTGGGAGACAGCGTTGAGCTGTTCACCCCCATAGTGCTCGCAGCTGCATGGCCAGCACCTTTGCAGAGACCAGAATGGCTCATTTGTTTTCTGTCTCCTCTTTACTCCTAAGATGGAGTTTGGGAGATAAGTCTATACTTCCAAAATCCCACTCTATATATTATGATCCTTAGAACTGCTGGCTTGTGTGGGTGAGAGAGACTTAATGCCACTATGAAATGAGCAAAACCACTTCTCCCGACACCACTTCTCAGCCAAGCCCTTTTTTTTTTCATAGACGAGGAGGGAACGCAACACTTTGTTTGCGTTGACGGGATGTTCAAGTGATCTCACATTTCCTCTGTGGCAATGTCCTAACTTTGCTGTTGTGATTCTCTATTGATTAAGCAATGGTTTCTGCATAATTCCTCAAGTTCAGCATGATTCTTCATCCCCTGTTGAAACTCTTCTGCTTTTGAGTTTCCTGGGTCCAAACTGGCCTTGATGCTGAAGATTAGGATATATCTTTTTTCTTTTTTTTTTTTCCCACCTTCCTTGCCATCTGGGCATGAAATCCTTGGATAAAAATGTCTGTGAAGTTACCAGCCCAAACAGATTGCTATTACATACCCATCCTCCCCAGTGCAAGTCCTTTCAGGATTACTGCTTGGCTACAGTTCTTTGTTAACCATGAAAACAGCTTTGTTCTCCTCTTTTTGCGTGTTGAATACATTCGTCATCTTCCTGCATCTATACCCCAGCAAATCTGGAGTTTCCTCCTTCAGAAATACTTCTGAGAGTTCTCAGCTCAGAAAACTGCCTAATTTCAAATCTATTAACAGGGAACGTTTACAGAATCCCACATCTTTCCTGAGGTCCTTCATTCAGGTTCTTCTTTAATATTGGGGCTCAGAAGATTGTATGTGCTCAAGGTCACCCAGTCTTCAGAGTAATTGACAGCCTTTGGAAACCAGAAATTTAGGAGCTGTTGGTCAGTATTTTGAACAAAAGTATGAACATATTTTCCTGCACTTACCGTGCTTGTTAAAGTGACATGGGAAGTATTCTCTTTTGGGCTGCAGGTGGCTGACAGCAAGGTACTATGGTTTTGGCTGCTTTCACGGGCACCCCCTTGCCATGGGGAAGGAGCTTGCGTGCCCTTGTGAGGTTGAGAGCTGTGCTGGTGGTGGCATGTGCCTCCGGTGGGGTCTCCCAAGCCAGACAGGTCTCAGCTGAAGGGTCAGACAAAGTGTGTCCACGGGCAGGATGGGCTCACTAGCCTTCGGGCAGCCATCCTAGGAGAAGGACAACTCTGACTCCAAACCTGGGCAGATGGAGCTCGTTTAGCCTTGTAAGGCTCATCCATCATCTAAGAGAAGGACACTCTAACCAGACCTACGACCCAAGGACTTTGCTGTCACCGTCCAAGCTCGCTAGGCCCTGGCAGATGAACCTCAGGTGTAAAGGGTGGAGCCAGTTCCGCGCACGCTGCGACTCACCTAAAAAATCCACTGCGCAGGCTTGAAGGGTGCACTCATCGCTTGCAGTGAGCGTGGGAAAAGCCCTTCCCAAATCGTCACTCGTGAAGCCATGACGATGATGGTTTTGGCAACTGTTTCCGTACGCCTGGTTTATTCTTCCTTTTCATTTAAGAAATATGCTCTCTATATATAGCCTCAGGGCGTAGCCTCTGCACTGAAATGAGTTAATTTTTTTCCCACTGTTTTGTTCTTCCCTGACCCCATTCCATATATGCTTTGTCCTAAGGGCAGTTACCGTCTGGAATGTGCTCTGCTGGTGAAGCCAGTCTGTAAGCACAAGGACAAACTAGTAGCCCTCCAGATCCACTGGGAAAATGGAGAGTCATATGCTCAGGCCAGGCACAAGTACCTGAAAGCTGATTTAGCATCTGCAGCACCCAAATGAGGCAACTCTCATTATAGAAAAATACTTCCTTCTAAAGAGAGATATCTTCCTTGTTCTCCCCCAGCCTCCAGACCTCTTCCTTCCTGCTTCTCCTTCTATTTCTCCAAAACCTTAGTATGATTTTCAGGCCATCCACCTCACCCAATTCTCTTTCTGGGATGCTCCAATGAAGCTCCACTCTCGCTTCTTTCCTCTCCGTGTGTAGATGTTGGCTGATTCCATATACAGCAAATATGTCTACAGAGGTGATAGAGATGGTTTACTTCTGGACCTCTCTCCTCTGTTTAATCCAGGCCTATCTTGCTGACATGGCTTGAATAATTACCAGCTCCCAGGGTGACTCACACAGATCTCAGCCAAGCTGACCCAGGCTCCTTTCCTTGTGTGGGATAATAGTGCTGGTCACCCCATGCTGTTGGCAGTCAGGGCCCTAGAGCTGGTCAAGTCACACCTCTCATGTTTAGACTCTTCCAGTAACTTGCATAAATATAGATGTAAACATGTCAAACATCATATGTATCAAATATATTTATTTGTGGCTTAACTCTTCCAGGACATGCAGTTTCACTATCCATCACTTTCCCAGAACTCCTGCCCAGGCTCGCACTGAACCCTACAGCATCCTTTTCTGTGGCCTCAAATTAGCTGTGCCATAGCAATACTACTTGGAGGGTGGCTTTTGCATTAATCCTGCCTCCTAGCATCTGCTTCAGACCAGTAGCATCCTTTGTCCCAGGAAAGCTATCTGATGCCAGCAGAAGTGGTCTCAGAACCTCCACAGCAAAGCCAGGAGAGAATTCAGAAGCAGGTGCCAAATTGTGACTGCCCTTTCTTCCTGAGGCCATTACATATGACAAGATACCTCAGCAGTTTCTTACCACTTACAAAAAAATCTTAGTGACAGTTCTGTGCAAGGAACTGGCAGTGGCACGGACCAGGCAGGACCAGGAGGTGCTCTTTGCTCCTCAGGATGGGGAGGCTGTGGGAGGCCAGGCAGAGGATCACCTGTAACAGGAGTTCCTCAGCCTGAGGATTTCCTCCAGGGTCAGCGGAGTGAGGATGGTTGCTCAGACAGCAGTGATTTCTAGCACATGTTGTGAAGACAGTTACCTTGACAATTGGCTCATCATGTAGCATTGCCCAGGTTTTGGAAGGGTGAAAATTCAAATTCAAGCTCTTAAGCCACCTAATGCATCTAACGACCTCGGATCTGTAACAATTAAGGGAGTAATGGTCTTTTTGTTCTGGTGTTGTGCATCATGCAATGAGGTCTTGATCCATGACTACAACTCCTAAGCAATATAGTAATACAAATAATTAATAATAATAATGAGTTGGGTTTCATTACATGTCTTGCACTGCATAAAATCCCCTGTGACCAGTTACTGCCTGTGAGAATATTTAATGTCTTGCTGCAATTTGAAAATGTAGTGCAAATGACAGGGTAATAAACCAAAGAACTTCATCAACTTCTAATTGAGATTAATAAGAACTGAACTACTGCATTGTGCATAAAAGGAGAGACTTCTGACTCAGCCTTAAAGACGGTTGGCTCCAGGGGTGGCGTGGCTCAGTTTGAATTACCTTTTTTTTCTACCTCAAACACTGTTTTCATTGCAGAAAACTAGGCTTATTGCAGACAGTCGGCAAATATCACATGGAGTAAGAAGTCTGGCTTTTCTCTTGATTCCTGAAGAAGTGTTTTCCCTATACACATATCAGATCTGTAAGGCATTATGTCCACCTGTAATTTGGGAAACTAGTTCCTGAAAATACATTCCTTACCTACAGGACCATTTTCTACAATGCTGTGTCAGAAATCTATGCATAGGCCAAATCTTAAAAAATACTCTGTTATTTCAAGGTCATTCTATACCTCTGTGACAGAGGCATGAAGGCTAGAATCAGTGTCTGGCAAAAGCGCAGGGCCCTGAGGCATGCCAGTGTGTTTGTTAAAATGGCTGTGGAAGCCCTTTTCCCATCCCCTGGCAGCAGAAGTGAGTAACAGAGGTGGTTGGTACTGGTCATTGCATTTTATTACCATGCCATAATACAGGCAAATATGAATCTCCATGCTAACATTTGGCACCAGTATGATTTCACAGACCCCTAGCGATTGCACCGGGGCACAGCTCAAGCCACTCAGCTCCAGGTAACTGAAGTATTCCTTATCTTCGAAGTTACATATATCTTCAAATAGTTACCTTTCTAATAACTTTTTGCTTAAAACCTGCTAAAACAAGAACTAATCTTTTTTTAACCTTTTTTTTAATAGTTTGCACAACATTGCAGAGCTTTAAGAATGTCGAACTTGCTGTAAGCTTTAGCACAGCCATTTAGATCACCCCACATTACTGCAGCTGGTTGCATTACATCTTGTGGGTCACTTGTGCAGGGGAGAGTTGTTATGATGCATTGTGCTTGCTGACAGCAGGCACAAATCAGAAGAATTGTACTTGGAGGCATATCATTAAATTTCAACAAACAGGTTTGTTGGAGAAGTCATTCTTCCTATGAGATCACTAAAGCTGCCATGGTCCATAAACTATTAAAAAGATCTGAAAAAGGGGCTACTTAAAGTTGTCGACTGATAAGGCTTAATGCTGTGTTTTCCTGTTCCTTTGTTTCTTGTTCTCCTACTTAATAGTTATTTTTTCCTCAATGCCAGAAAATTTTCTGCTCATCACACCTACTTTTAGGCTTGTTGAAGAAATAGGGTATTTAAATTCTGTCTCTCTCTAATACCTACAGAGAGACCTAAAGGTCTGCTACAGAAATGGGTGGTTAGCTTGTGAGAAAAGCATGCCAAGTGAGCCTCTAAGCGGCTGAATCGAAGCAGCAGCGTCAGTCTGTACCTCAGATACTGTTGTTTTATTTTGTTTCATAGCAGTAATGTACACTGCTTCTAAAAATCATTCTTCTTCATATGCCATCACCCTGCACCCTGAGTCTAATTCAAAGACCAGGAAGTCGATGGAGATCAATCTGAGCAAAAAAGATCCTCTAGAAATAGGATAGAACTTGTGATATTTTGTTCTATTTTACTTCATCCAAACGTGAAGAAATAAAACCTACAACTTCTCTTCTCTGAAGATGTGATTGGTCTTCACCTTGCAGAGACTTAGAAAGCAGTGCCCAGAGCCTGCATACTCTTCTCAAAATGTTTACCCTCTTGGAACTAGAAGCACCTCGTCAAAATCCCATCTTTCATCATGGAGTTTGCTACTCCTCGGTGGAGAAGGATGCTTTCTGCAGCAGTGTTATGCACTAACAATTTACGTTTTAATCGTAGGGGCGTCGATACCATCAATCGGTGAGAGTGCTTTTACTTCACCTGAACTCTCAGTTGTTAGACCGATCCCAGCAGATCTGCCTTTGTGGCCACACTTCTTTTTACCATGACATCCCTTGAGTGCTCAGCCTCCGTAAAAATAAATAAATTACTCTGAAACTGTGCTAAATTCATTACCAATGAATCTTCTTTCACTATTTGAAATTCTAAATAAAAAAGACAGGTTTATTCTAAGCTTTTAACAGACTGTTGTAGTGAATCGTGTGTATCAGGCAAGAGGCTTGGTTGCTAAGAAAATCTTTGGCATGTTTCCATGGGATTTGTGTATTATTGACAGAAAAAGTACCAAATGATAGGAAGTGCATCTGTTAAAATAGTGAAACAAGAAAAATTGTAGAACAATTTTCTGCCCAACTTTTGAGTTAATGCAAGCCTTGGCCAAAAATAACATGCTTCGCATCAATTCACAGAGTATATATTTGGCTTTAAAAACCTGACTAAGATTTTTAAAAAATTAAATCCCCATTTCTATATGGATGGAACATACTGACCTCTTATTGTTAGTGGTTGCCCTTACACCACTGCACAGAATTACCTAGGATGAACTTAAAGCTAAAATGCATTAGTTACTTGCAGAAACACCCAGTGAGCTTGTTAGGTCCGGAAGAAATCTCATTTGCATTTACATTTAATGTTCTTCCGAGTGCAGTTGCCTGACATGATCAGACAGAGCTTTCTCCATATTTTTTCCAGCTGTCCCAATTGCCATAGTCCAGAAAAGGGAGAGAAAAGATGGTCTGAGATGGGGACAAAATAAAAAGCCCTAATACTGCTTGCCTCAGGAACAGACACCGCAGTAGACATCCAGGGCTTTAGCTGAGTTAAGTCTGCCTAGAGGAACAGATGCCTTCTACTGGATCATAGCCTGGAGCTCAAAATGCTGCTGGAGAAGTTCTGCCAGGTACAAGGTGGACGCAGCCAGTGGCAGAGATAGCCAGGATCTTGGCATGAACATACAGCCCTGCACAGGTCAAGGTTCAAAGACTGGCTGACTGTGAAGGCCATACTTAATCCACTTTGACACTTTAATTTTTGTGTTTAAATGTAGACTTGAGTCACCTGAAAATCAAGAATCAAGTAATGGGATTAGATCCTATCAATACGTTCTTAGAAACTGTAATCTTAATTGCTCTGCAATTAGACCCTTGGCTATGCTCCATAATCAGTATGTGACCCCATAACTTACGATTTTGGAAAAGGAATGAGTCCCACGAGTCTACAGGCCAACTGAAACCATGGGTGTATTGTGGGAGGATGTATTTTTTAGCAGGATAGCAGAGTTCAGTAAAGAAGCGTGATGGCCAAGGAGCCTGTTCAGAGAATAAAGTTTCCAGGCACGCTGAGAGCATTGATCTACAGCGCAAGGTTCAGAAAATCCTGTGGAAAGTTAATTATTCTGTGAGATTATAGTTTTATTTTGACTTCTTGAGTAATGTTGGTTTTAGCTATCAGGGTTTATGCCTGGACAGGGAAAATCAAGCATACAGCTGAAGTCCAGAGCTGAAGCCTACAGCCATGTATGGCACATGTGTTGCTCAATAATTGCCTCCTACAATGTTTATTTTCCTGGTAAGAGAAATCTTGATTTTTGGTTCTCTCTCATTCAAATGAATCTTTCTTATTTCAGTTTAAACAAAGGAGTTTTTTATAGGATGAGGGACAAGTTCCTCCCTCTGATTACCATTGAGCTAATTAAGCAGTAAAACATTACTGGGCAATGAGGAATCCTACTAGAGGTAAGAAAATTGAGAATACAAGACTCTGTCGTAATTCAATAATGGCTCTGGAGAGAATTATTCATTTGCTGTGGGAGATAAGCAGTCAGGTTGTTTCTGTTTTCTTTCTGCTTCTATTGTTCAACCCACTACCTGACTTTGGGCAAGTCCTCCTAACTTCTTGATCCCCCAGTCTTCCATTTATGCAAAACAGCAAATCAAACTGCCTTGCTGGAATGTTGGCGAAATGGATGTGGTGCTTTATAAATACGTAACAAACTATTTTTTGCTAGGAGGCAGAATGGATTAATATATGTGTATATTATATATAACATTTGCCAGTGTTCTGGGTATTTTTTCAAGACAGGGCAATAAGGATAAATTCAAAAACTGCTATGACATATCTCATCGAGTGCCAGAGCTTTGTATCAAATATTTGTTTCGAGGTTCTCTCTGAGTCTGCTTTTAAAGCAGCACTGAGGCACAGCACATTTGCTTAGCCCGCATATCCCTAGAAAGAAATCATATATAAATTTTTTAAAACATCTTCATTTACTTATGAGAAGAATATCTATCTGCAGTACTTCATGTATAAAATGTTTCGTGCCTGCATAACATATGCACAGAGCATATGTTTTATTTTTAGTTCAGTACAATATTTCAAATTTAAACAAATTAGCCCAAGGCATAAAGTACTACCAACCTTCTTTTTCTGTTTTTTAATACATGCCACATTGCAAAGAAGCATTACTAATGAAAAGGGCAATCATATACCTGACTGTATTTTACTGAGTCCTCATTAAGAACACAATATACTTGTCTTTTTTACTTAGAATTTCATACGGTAAAAGAAAATTCATTGGTAATAATCTTGTTATTTCTTCACAGATTTTTGTAATTACAGTTTTAAGGGCTTTTTGAGTTGAAGGTGCCATTCAAGCTTTGTTCTTCAGGGCTTTTCTCCTTAAACTTGTCGTTTTCCATGCTCCATAACCAGGAAATGTGGACAACGTGGTCTCTGAACTACCTCTAAGACAGCTGATAAAGATAAGTAAGAAAAGCAAAGGCTTGAACTTTCTGTTCAGGAGTCCACATTTTAATCCTGTGAAATGGTATCTGCTGTGTATATTGAATATGTACTCCAGTAAACCCTCTTTCTCCCATGGAAGGCTGGGCTTAATATGAGATGCTTTTTCTTCAGTTACAAATATTATGTAACCACCAAAGGTGATTGATTGCATCGCTAGTTATATAAAACTTTATGATGAAGCCCCTTTAAATTAAGTCAGAAGTCTCCTCCTGAAAAACCTTTCACTGAACTTTGCCAACTTGACTGTTGTTGTCAGGAGTGACTTAGAAGCAGCTCAGCTGGGAAGCTGAGGAGGATGGAAAACTCTGGCGCAAAGAGGTAGGGA
>NW_010422926.1:38096-42827 GCF_000710305.1 Buceros rhinoceros silvestris
GAAAGGTAGAGAAAGGGAGGAGTATCTGTACTGATGAGGCATGCAAAGGGGAATGAGGGTGGGAGAAGCTAGCCAGGGAGCAAAACCTCTCCTGTTGGCTCAGCTGGAACCAGAGACAGAAGTGTCCATGGCAAGGTATCTCAGAAAGGGATCCAAATGAGCTTGTTGCAGCTTTCTTTCAGGCACTTACCTGAAGTTGTCACACTCAGTGCAGCACCAGGTAGCACTAACATACAGGAGATGAAGAGTTCAGCATGTGCGGCTGTAATCCCACCCTTTCTCTGGTTCCCATGCCTCACGCAGAGATGCAGGCACCTACAGCTTGCCCTCTGCAGGCAGACTCGTAGACTCCTTTCACTCAAAGAACATCTCTTTCTCCATTTCTCACCTGAAGAGAACACAGTGGGACTCACCTTTTATAATCTTTTAACAGTGAGAAACCTAAACCAAGCACTGGCTCCAGATCTATCTCCATCTCGGGAGAGCTTCCAGCCCTGTACAGAAAAAGACATATTTGAACTTGATGTTCTATTTTCTGGAAATCTTCTATTTCTTTCTCTATAGCAGCACCTGATTACCTTCCTGTGGGGTTTATGTTTTGATAGAGAACACAGTCGGGTTCTGTACGGAGCCCAGTCTTGTCAGCATGCGTTCAGCATGTGCTGACAATCACTGCCAGACAAACCCCACATCAGGGACAACCACTGGCTCTTCCCTAGGGATAACCACTGCCTCTTCCCTGAACAGTCTTATAGTTGGGCAGACACCAAACTGCTCAGCCTTGTTTGAAGTAGGGCTGCTCTCAAAATAAAGAGACGTGTGTCTTAGGCGTATAGAGAACTGCAAAGAGTAACGAGATTGGAGCACTCCCAGGATTAGACAGTACAGCAATGTGTTTCTAAACTCTGTACAAATCTTCTTTTAATTTCCCTTTTTTTCCTTTTTGAGATCTGTCCTTAAAGTCTTGTCTGGCATCATATAAAGATAGTGCAATGGAGCAAAGAAGTGGAATTCTCTGAACAACTGTCAGACTATTTGGCTACCTAATCTGTGTTTCAGAAGAACTGCAAGTCCTCATTTTTTTTACTGAGAGTTGCATCAGTGTAGCAAAATAAACTTTTCATATGGGTTCCCACAGACCTTCTCTTGATTTATGGCGTTACACAAGAAGCTGAGTCAAGCTAGTATTGTTCTTCAGATACAAAGGGAACAAATTTTAAGTGCTGTCTTGAAGTGCTTTTCTATTTATAATTTTATGAGAAAACCAACAGAGTCTACTTTTACTCTTATTCCAGTGCGGATGAGAAGATAGTCAGCTGCAACTAGGGTAGATCGAAAGCAGCCTGTGTTTTAAACAGTCATTTCTTAACATAGTAGTCACTTCCTCATTTATCTTTGTGTCTTGGTTATAATTAATCTTACAAAAGAAGAGTTGTTTAAAATTTAAATGAACTATAAAATGTATAAAATATAAAATGAAGCATTCATAACTAGGCACTTGACAATTACATTTATTACTGCACACTGACTGAACAAGGCACTGTATTAGATACAGCAGGACAATTGACATCGAACAGGTGCTCTACTACAATATGTATTAGAAAGGAAAGGCATTTGGGGGGCATTTGATTAATGTTCTTTTAATTGGACTTTCCTGCCTCATTGGTTTTAATCTCTCAATTTAGCTCAAGCTGCTCAAAGACATAAATAGCCAAAGCACCTACTATAACTAACAAAATACACTGTTTGCAAAGTACCGTATCTGTCAGATTGTGTGTAAACAAATCGTGTATTATGCCAATCTTGTTGAACTCCCACAGAAATACAAACAGGCAAAGAAAGTCCAACATTCACTAAAAAAAACCCAAAAAACAATACCCTCCTCTTTGAAAGCTATTTGGGACATTCGATCTTTGTGGTGTGATTTCAACTGCAATTTTAACTTTAGTTCTGTATTTCATTAAAAATTTCTAGGATGCTCTGCCAATGCCATTCAAGTGAGAATTGGAGTGCACTGAGATATGTCCCCTGTGTGATGTTCTTTGGTCTTATAAAGAATGTGTGAGACCATATTCGTAGCACAAAATTCAAGCAACAAAACCAAAAGGCAAACATATATCGAATGAAGATTGCCTACAGCAAAGAAACCCAACAGAAGATGTTAGCTTCCATTGCTATTTATAACTCTGAAAAGATTCTAGGATTTTTAGGAATCCCATGGTATGTGCAATAAATCTGGGATGTAATTCAAAAAGAATATTTAAACTGCATGATTGCTAATAAAACAGATTAAACATTTAGCAACTGAGAAAACCATATAGGTAATTTGGATTTGATACTGACATTCTCCACAAATGTGAATGAAATCTGGGCAATAGAGCACATGGACTCAAACTCCATAGTCGGGATGTAAGTTGAGTGAACAATTTGTTGCATGAATATTTGAAAGAAAAAAAACAGGCTGAAAAAAGTGCATCTTCCATGTTTGGTCAAGTGGTCATGTAGTTGCACAGGACTTAAAAAATCATTTTATATAATAGTTAATACTTTTTTAGAGATTTTGTGATTAAAATTGCCATAAGTTGCCGTAATAAAAACCCCAAAGAGCTGTCTTTCCTCAGTAAACCCTCTTTGATTTGCATTTTAGACCATGTACATTTCTACCCTGGGAGCACCACCTACTGTCGAACATCTACCTGTACACTGCGCAGGGGAACTACCAAGCTGGTGGTTCTTTCAAAATTTAGATTAGAGAAATACACAGCTTTTCATTTAAAAGAAACGTGGAAAATTAGAGGCATATTCCACAAGCAACCTGTATATTTTATGAGCCAAAAGGGAAAGATGTGATTCTTTTTGTTCCACAAATAAGGGAAATATTATTCAGAAGGAATCAAATACTAGATTTATTACAGACTTACTACTCTCCACCTCTCCTTCACTACTCTTTGCTGCAGAAAAGTGCCAAATTATTACTTACTTTTTCTTTACATCGCTTTTCCATTTCAGCTCACAAGTTCAGTCAAATAGGCTCCAATGCTTGGATTATTCTTAAAATGAACATAGTTTCCCTCATTAAGCATTCACAAATAGTTTCACAAACATTATGGGGTCCTTGTGTCTTTTACCGTTCACGGTTACACAAAGCTAATAGTATCTAATACCGTTTTCTCATTGGGAAGGAGGATTTTTGAACTGACTCTCGGTTTGTGATGCTGGTATTTCTGGGTAACACCTAGGTGACTTACTTGCAGACTCACTGGGCACTTGGTGCTCATTATTGCCCCAAAGCAAAAGGTTCTGTAACATACATGCTTAACTAAAGAATTAATTGTATAGGGGAAGGAATTTACATTGAATCTCCCTAGCTATCTTGCTGAGGAAAACAGTAGTAAAGCAAAATAAATCTCCATTAGGAGGTACTAGCTGGAGAATGCTTCCCCACCACTGTTTCTGTGATGATTATGCAAAACAGCTGTCAGTCAGGAAATTCCTTTGGGAAAACTGCTCTTCCTACTTTCTAAATTAATTACATTAAATGTGGTGAATTACATTAAGGAATGGGAGCATGGTTGTAGGAATTTTACTTCCAGGCTACGAAAAAGTTTTGTTCAGCTGTTTTCATGGAGCATGACTGAGCTTCCCATACTAATTTGTTCTCCAGCTGGGATGAATACGGAAAATATCTGGACCCTTTATTTTAAATGCATGCAATGTGGCTTTATCTTGAAGAAAAAACTCTCATCTGGTTCCTTTTCATGAGGTGTGAAGTGATACATACCTCTGAATGATTGCCTGTAAAACACCGTTGGTACACATATCAGTATTGATGATCCCAATATTTATACTTACACCCTCTTCAGGCTCACAATCATTCAATAGCATTGCCTCCATGCATCTAGCATACATGCTCCTCAGTGGTCCAACATCCTTTAAGATGAGCACAGGACAACAAACTGAAGATATAATTATTTACGAAATATTTTAAAATCTAAATGCTGCTGCATGGCCACTATCACTACTATTATGACTACATCATCTAGCTATCATGTCCTTTATCAAAAAAAACCAGCTTGTCCTTAGTGTTTTCCATCCCCTTTTGTTCCAGGTCTTGTGTCCAAGGAAGATGGTATAGGCTAGTTTTATTTGTGCCTACAAAATTTTCCAACAATCACTTTTATCACTAAATCCTCCCATTGATTTACCCACTGCTTCACTTTGTGGTACAAGTAGTTCAATACACTGAATAACTCTAACTGTATATTTATTTTTTTTAAGTTGGCCATTTCTTTTCTGATCCCTGAATGGCAGGATCTAAAGACATCATTGCAATGTACATCACTGTAGTTATTTAAGATTTATCAATATCTTTAGTCTCTACATGGACCTGAATAAACTCAGTCAAGTTTGAGGCCACAATGAGTAGAATTTCACAGTGTTTATCACTGTATGTATGTTATGGTTTGCCATTTTACCTTCAGTCATCCCAAGCTATGGATGTCCTAACCTTATGGCATTAATCTTATGTTATGAACCTTTCCTCTGAAGTTAATGGATATTCAGGAGAAGGGATTGGAATTGAGTATTTCCAATATCTTCTCAGTACATTTGGAACTGTTCTTATGAAATCAGACTCTTCCTTCTAAAAGAGTTTTAAAAGTGTTCTAACACTAACAGTTTTCTTGACAACCCTGAGCAAGCTCCATGGATATTTCCTTGTGAGAGATCTCC
>NW_010422926.1:42934-49488 GCF_000710305.1 Buceros rhinoceros silvestris
CACATAGGTCCCACCCTGCAAGTGCAGCAAAGTATTACGTCTGTGTAATTATTAATATAATTCAATGCAATTATTCAGTGTCTATAAAAATCAGAAATACTGGAGAGAGTGGATGAAAACCCCCCTCCATTGAAGACAATGTATTGACCTTAGTGAGACAGAATATCGCTTAAGAAAATCAAGACAGTTTTTTTGTTACTACACGGTCTAGGCATCTGCAGTAGACCTGAGGAAAAGCAGTACTCCAGCCACGGGGCTGATTTATGTCATCGGAAATATTTAAAGAAAATTGCTGTTTTGGTTAGTGAACTGTAATAGCTATACCCAGCTGTTGAAATTGCTCATGACGCACCAAAACTAAATTCACAAAGCATCTGTGAGATGTGAGAGCAATAATTTCCTAGTGTTTAACCAAGATGCAGACAATTAGAACAATAAACAGCATCACAGAGATTTTTGTATTTTACCAGCAATAAGTGTTGGTTATTTGACTATAACCAACACTTTTTTCCTCTGAATTCTGTCTAAATGTTCGTTTCTTAATTTCTTAATTCAAAACTCCTTTAATGCATTTCTGAAAATGTTCTAATGTACCTGTTTCTGTTGCTGAACTCACTCAAGCCCTTGAAAAGAATTTGCCATGTATTAGCTTCTGTAATACATTAACTTTGCGCTTCATGTCATATGACGGGTGCTTGTGGTACAAAGTATATTAATTTCCATATTGAAAGTTCTTTTGCTCTGAAGCATCACAGACAGCTCCAGGGAACACAGACAGCCACTTCAAACCATTTTAACAAGTATTACCATTTTATCTGGACTAGAAAGAAAGCTTAATCAACTTTAGAGCCAGATAATCTGATCAACGTTCACACTCAAAAGGATTTGTGGTCTCTAAGTATGTCTAAAATTCTGGTTATCGGGCAGGACTCATTTTACTCTATTTTAGCTCTCTAAAAGAGATGTAATCTAAGCCAGTTACTAGATTTCATCTTCTTTCAGTGAAGAGAGATGGGTTCCTCCAGAACATGTTTCATCCTGTGTGTGCTAGAAACTTGTGCTGTGTTTCTCCAGAAGGGTCCTGCACTAAAGAGACTGCTAAGGGTAGAAGAGATTACCCACAGAGAGGGAGCAGATTAAAGCGCTTTATAGAAAAGCCATTTTTACAGAAGCAGTATCAAGAAATCAAGAAAGGGAGACTGAGCAGTGCAGCAACACTACTCGAGCTTTCTCACCAGCTTGTACCACGTGTTACGACTGGCCACAGTCAGACTTCATAGTCACATCTTTGCAACTCCAATCCACAGTCACTTCTTTTCACAGTCACTGCCCACAGGTCAGATTCCCCCATTCTGAAGTGCTCCCTACATTTGTCCCACAGATGTACAATTTCCCTCAGACTGTGCTGAAGCACATGTTCACCACACTTGAAGAACAATCCAAGCTGCTGTCTGCCTTAGTCTCTTTGCTACTCATTGCTTTCACACCTTCTTCTGTGTTGTTCAATCATCATTAGTATCAGAATTTTGTTGCAAGTCTGGGTCCCCCAGCTGAGCCCCGTGGCACCTGAAAGAAGCACCATGTTGCTGGTGATTCCAAATCTATGACTGCATTTGGACACTGTCAGTCAAAGTTTATCCTCCTTTTATTATGTGTCCTGTACTTATCGGTACACTTCAGATATGTACCATTTCTCAGTCAGTGTTGTGACATACCAGATCATGTATTTTTTATTTATTCTATTACCTTTATAGATTAAACATGAAATCTCTTTTTTTTTTTTAAATCAACGTAGTAGGATTCAATTTATTTTCAGTAAACCCCTGTTAGCTGGTATTAATTATAGTCCCCCTTTTTAATTCTTGATGAATCAAATCCTGTATCAGTCATTCCATTAATTTGTCCAGGACTGATATCAGGTCATCACAACTATAATTAGCTGGGTCATCCTGTTTGGCTTTAGTGTAAAAAATGGTCACACTCTTCTGAGGTTGTTATAACTAGATTATGCTCATTCTCTTCAATTAAAAAAAAATCATTAGCTGTATAATTTCTTGCAGTAAATCAGAATTGCTTCAAAGCAATCCTACAAAGCAGAGCTGTATAGTATTAAATTATCGTATTAACTCACAGTTTTCTGGCAGCCAAGGGAAGCATCCAGGAAGGATGTTCTCCATTCTTAGACTGACAAGGACTTGGCTATAGCTTCCCTTCACAGCCTTTGTAAACATAATCATTTGTGGCCATTTGTGTGGCTGTTAAGGCAACCTCATCAAGCGCAGGGACTTGTCTGCTGAGTCTCATGAGAGCAGAGCCAGTCCCCACAGGCGCATTTCCAAACTACAATCCAGTTGCTGCCACAGTTGTGCTTGGTTGTCAAGCAGAAATCAGAAGTTTTCGCAAATTCCTGGTCTTGAACAGACAATGCTTACAGTAACATGGAATCATAGAATCATTTAGGTTGGAAAAGATCATATAGTCCAACTGATAACCCAGCACTGGCAAGTCCACATCTAAACTATGTCACTCAGCATCACATCTCATGGCTTGGCTTCGTGAACGAAGATCTGGGAAGGGCTTTTCCCACGCTCACTGCAAGCGATGAGTGCACCCTTTGGGCCTGCGTGGTGGATTTTTTAGGTGAGGCGCAGCGTGCGCGGAACTGGCTCCACCCTTTACACCTGAGGTTCATCTGCCAGGGCCTAGCGAGCTTGGACGGTGACAGCAAAGTCCTCGGGTCATAGGTTTGGTTAGAGTATCCTTCTCTTAGACGATGGATGCCTTACAAGGCTAAACGAGCTCCATCTGCCCGGGTTTGGAGTCAGAGTTGTCCTTCTCCTAGGATGGCTGTCCGAAGGCTAGTGAGCCCACCCTGCCCATGGACACACTTTGTCTGACCCTTCAGCTGAGACCTGTCAGGCTTGGGAGACCCCACCGGAGGCACATGCCACCACCAGCACAGCTCTCAACCTCACAAGGGCACGCAAGCTCCTTCCCCATGGCAAGGGGGTTCCCGTGAAAGAGGCACCACATCTATACATCTTTTAAATACCTCCAGGGATGGTGATTCCACCACTTCCCTGGGCAGCCTGTTCCAATGTGTTACAACCCTTTCTGTAAAGAAATTTTCCCTCATATCCAACCTTACCTTAGTTTTTCTTAATATCCAACCTAAATCTCCCCTGGCCACAACTTGGGTCTGTTTTGTCTTGTTCTATTGCTCATTACCTGGGAGAAGAAACCGACATCCACCTTGCTAAGACCTTCTTTCAGGCAGTTGTAGAGAGTGCTAAGTCCCCTCAGCCTCTTTTTCTCCAGGCTAAATAACCCCGGTTCCCTCAGCCGCTCGTCATAAGACCTGCTCTCCAGACCCTTCACCAGCTTTGTTGCCCTTCTTTGGACACACTGCAGCACCTCAATGTCCTTCCTGAAGTGAGGGGCCCAAAACTGGACACAGTACTCAAAGTGAGGCTTCACCAGGGCCGACTGCTGAGGGACAATCCCTTCCCTACTCCTGCTGGTCACACTGTTTCTGATTCAAGCCAGGATGCCGTTGGCCTTCTTGGCCACCTGGGCACACTGCTGGCTCCCATTCATCTGGCTGTTGACCAGCACCCCCAGGTCCTTTTCTGCTGGGCAGTTTCCAGCAACTCTTCCTCAGGCCTGTGGTGTTGCAGAGGGTTGTTGTGACCCAGGTGCAAGACCCAGCACTTGGCCTTGTTGAAATCTCAACAATAGGGTGTGAGAAGTGTTCTGAAAACTGTATCTCATATGAATACTTTGCAAATATGAGACATGACTTTCAGATTCCTCTGTTGCTACTGTCCTTCTCGGTATGAACATAAGAAATGGATCACACCAGTGGTCCACCTAGCCCTGTACTCTGTCGCTGAGCACAGCAGTAGGAGTTCAGAGAGTTCAGAAAGTGCACAGGAGCCTTGCCACCTTCTGAGTTCATTCCCTCCCACACCACCATAAGCCACACTCATTGTATCACAGGGTACATCCCTGCCCATTTTCTTTAGTATTTGACTATCAACCCATTGGTCATGATTTGTCCAGCCCTTTTCCAAGCTGCTGACACCATCTTCTCCCACAGCTCCCTGGGGCAAATTACAGAAGTTACTATCCACTGTGATAAGATGTACTTTCTTATACGTGGTTTAAAATGCTCTGTCACTCATTTAAGTACATTTCCCTAGTTCCAGCATGGCATGTTCCAGTGAATAACAGTTCAGTTTATATACCACCTACATGTTTTAAAATCCTCTTTAGCTTTCTCCTCTCCAGACCGAAGAGTCTTCTAATTTTCGAGTATCTCTAGCCTCTGAAAAGAGAAGAACAGAAGGTTTTAAGCCTGCCACCCTCTGTTTTGTCCCGTTTCCCACTCCAGAAGGGCTATCCTTTCCTCTCATCCAACTGTGATGGAAACACAGACAGCGCTAATGCTACTGGAGGGGAGTGGGAAGCAGGGGTTGATAAAGAAGTTTGGCTTTGCCTATGGTTGTGGCGCAGCCCTGTTGCTGACAAGGCTCTTCCATATATCCCAAGCTCTGTACCTAAGCCCTGCAAACAGCTGTGCCCGCAGGACTGCTATTCTCACAGGATTTGTGACAAGGCAGTTCATTAAAGTGTTGACATGTGTGAGTGAGAGGCTCAGTGCACTCTTTTCCCATCCATACTCCGACTGCTGGGGCTGGAAGTTACTCATGATGGTGCTGGTGTAAAGCAGTTTCTTCAAGGGTGACACAGTGCTAGTGAGACTCCTCAGCAATAGATCATCTTTTGAAAGTCCATCAGTTGAAGATGGATGTTCCTCTTCATCTTAGCAGGTTTTTTAAACTGCTAATGCTTAACAATTTCTAACGTGTGCTTAGTGGTATATATTTGGCCAATTTTCTGCTTGACAGTCTGGAAAATCAACATAGAGTCATCATTCAGTATTGAGCTTTGTACACAGCTAATGTTAAAGGAAAACACGGTACTGTTAAGAAAGACAAAGAGCATGAGCTGACATTATTTCCTTCAAGCTTCATTCAGCAAGAATGCCTTGTCAAATGGAGCACATTATTCCCAAAAGTATTTTGAAAATGTTTGGGTCAACATCTATCATGACATCTAATGTCTATCATTCTGAAACACTTCTTAAATATCAACAATCCTGCTGGGAGGGATGTACAGCATCGAGAGTGTGGCTACAGTACTGACACTCCCAAGCAAAGGGCAATATAACACTTGTAATTTTTTAGTTAGTTCTTTGAAAAATATATAAAAAACAGTTTAAGTGGGTGAAAAGCTGGACAGAGCCTGGCCTAAGTTTACAGTTGAAATGTATGCACATGGAAAAGAGAGGACAAGCAAAATAATCTCCCTGTATTTGACAATGGATTTGTAATACATAATTTACAAAAGCAAGAGTCTTACAAATGTTTCCTTAATTATTCTAATAAATGAGTGTCTAGCAGGTTGCTTCAGTTATTGGTGAACTCCAGTACTGTGTTTCTATTCCTGCCTTGTTTTCAGGAATCCTGTAGGACAAGAAGTCAAGAATACAAAACGGTGATAAGGAAGTGGCCAGTGACTGGAACTTGAAGGAAAATAATGAATAAAAGAATTATCATGATTTAAAATGTAAGTACAGTGCTGGAAAAAGAGCTGCGCCCAAGAACAGAGGGAAGATGGTTTACTATCTTGCTGCCTGACATGATTAGTTGCATTGTGGATTTCTTTCTTTTCTTGCTGGTCCTAGTGACAAGAGAACATGTGCTTGATAGACCCTTTTCATTCAGTATATATTGAGCTGTAACCTCACATTTTGAAAACAGCAGAATAATGTTTTACTAGGCAACCTAATATCAAATGATGAGCAAACAAATCAGGAATAAATTAAAGCCCCACTGAACACAAATGGCTGCTTAAGCTTAACAAGCTATGAAAATGTAATCGTTTTGGGAATTCATCTTGTCTTTCTGAATAATGCTAAATATTTATTTCACAAATCTGTTCACAGGGTGCTGGTTTGGTTTTTTTAAACAATCCTAAATGCAATATAATGTGAAAGTATGCACAGTTTAACAGTGCCATAACACTACTAGAGATTCAAGTTCTTACTTCTTTTATTAATGTGGCTCTAGGAAGAATGCTCTAACATGTCACAGACTACTAGGGCATCATTGCTTTGCAGTGAAGTCCCGTTTGCCTGAATCAGTTAGGTGACACCAAGGATTTGCAGTTAATTGTGAATCAACACAAAAGTGGAAGATAATAGTGGAAGAAGTAGCTTTTTAGAGGGAGATATTTGGGTCACAAGTTTTCAAATACTAGGGATCTATTGTGTAATTAATCTTTCACTTCCCAAGGTAAAGTAGGTGTCTGCTGTAAAATAATACTACCCATTTTTTCTTTAGGAAGAAAAGTATTCATTGCAGGAGTTAAAAGAAGCAGGAAAGTCATTAAGAGAGTCATTAAGATGCTAAAAACGTGATTCAATGGGCTATTCAGATCATGCCAGTAGAATTCTTTTTACTTGAAAAGAGAAATGTTTTTTCCTGCTG
>NW_010422926.1:49588-61141 GCF_000710305.1 Buceros rhinoceros silvestris
ACAGTGTCTGAGATCCTAAATATCATAGACTCTAACTGTTCAAACTGATCCATGTCAACAGAGCATTATATGCATGAAAAATGCTCCTGAAATCCATGTTGCTGGCATGGGTCCATATAACTCTGACCACCTTATAGAACCTGCCCACCAAGGTTCACTTCTAGCTGATTAGCTTATTCGTAGAAGATAGACATGATTATATCCGCAGCCAATCCAGAAACATTAGTATATTAGTAGCACTGATGCTGTTACTTCAATAAGAAATTATTTGTAAACACAAGTAGAGACTCTGTGATCTGAGCACTAATGTCAAGCGAACACAGTAAGCATACTGCAATTTTAGAGCAGGCAATAACGCTGTACAGCTCGCTAGCTGAATTATTTTCCTTTTAATGTCAAACAGAATGTGCTCCTAGAGGATGTTCAACGCAGCAACACAGAGCATTGCATTAACTCTTTGCTTAGCAAAGGTTGAGCTTCCCAAGAAAGCAGGATAGCAGTAGCCAAGAGCTAGAAAGCCATCCTAGTGAACTCTTTTTGTCTGTATCTCTCCACTTCAGCAAGAGCTTTTGAATTTTACTCTCTTGGTCTCCATTTCACTTATTTTTGTTCAGACTATAGATTTAATGATGGAAATGTGGTATCTTTTTCCTTGTAGTCCGCCTAATGATAGGTTGCACGTGGCTCATTCTGGACCCCCAATATAATACATGATCTTAGAGACCTACGTCAGTTTTCATTTTTCTCTTTTCTTTTCGTAATTACCATTTAAAGCATAAAGTGATCCTATGAGTCAACAGAATAAACCACTTTATTTCTGTAAGAGGGCAGGAGGAAACACTCAATAATCTTTTCTTCTCATGTTTCTGTATACAGTATTTCCAAAGCTGAAGACTTTCTGTGAGGCATCGGCTTCTAGAACTGAACTAAGATGTTATAGTTGCCCTTTTTTTTCCCTTTTTTCATTAAATGTACATTTCTTACTTTTATACAGCAAAGTCTTGAAAGCAAGCCATGAATGCATACAGCAATCTTAGAAGCCATTAATTATACTTTTTAAAGATTTATCTCTGAATGACACCAGTTGGGGGACTTTTATATGTCTTTAGTTAGAATTAATTGCAGCTAAAACATACGATTGTTGTTCCAAATAATGATTTCACAAAATTACTAAATCTTCATACCTCTCCTGTCCGCAGTGGTGAGGTCACTGTGGACAGGAACTGGTTAAGATACCATTGGAAAATTTTGCTCTAGCCAAAAATGCTAAAACTAATTCCACAACAAACAGAAGAAAGGGACATCCTGTATCATCAGGTTCAACATGGATTGCATGATATATGAGGACAGGATGAGAGATGTGGGTTTGTTAAGCCAGAAAAGAAGGCTTAGGGGACTACTAGGTGGTATAGAGAAGATAGCATCAGAATCTTCAAAGTAGTAAGAAATAAAGATGAGAGGCAACAGGCACAAATTGCTACAAAGAAATCCTGACTGAATAAAAGAAGAAAATAAAAATTCACAGGAGAATGGCCATGGACCATGTGGCCCAGAGTGACCATGAAATCTAAGTCCCTGGAGAAACTCTAAATTCAATTGGACAGAAACCTGAGCAACCTAACCTAATTTTGAATATAGGTCTGCCTTTGAGAAGGTGGTTGAACTCCAGAAATCCCTTCCAACCTGAATTATCCTACAATTCTCTTTGTCTCAATTCTCATTTTGCTAAGCTACCCAAGCCAAACTTTTTTGTCTCCTCTCATAAAAAAATTAGAACCTCAGACTCATTTTCATCCAAAGTGGTAGATTATCATCTTTTCCTGTGTCAGTCAAGAATTTATGATGAATGAGGTATACTAAACTCATGTAAATGTTTATAACGTTTATAAGAAGTACATTATCCTATTTACAGGTTGATATAAAACAGAATCGCAGTAGATGGAGACACTTCATACTGAAATGCACACATAGAGTCACAAGAAAGAAAGATGCCGAACTCCGTGAGAAGTCAAGGTCAGTCAAGTAGAGATGACACCTGACGTTTCCATCTTTGAAAATGCAAGTCTATTCCTAAATCAACAGAAGGAAAATCAGCTCTCGGAGAACTAAATGCAAGTAATTTGGGGGGCAGGATGACTGAGTCTGAATGCATTCCCTGGAAACCTCTAAAGAAACAGTATAGGCTGTAGGAGTTAGGATGCTAGACTAGGAGGCAGTTTCCACTGTGAGACACAGTAAGTGAGAAGGGCAGGCAAGGAGACAGGATCAGTGAAAAGGTGGGTACATCTATGCTGGTAAATAAGAGAGACTGGGACTAAAATGCTTGACACTGAGGCCAGATGGCATGGATTAGCAAAGATTTCCACTGCTTAGGGCTAGTCCCCTCTAAAGAAATCAACCATGTCCACACTAGAGGGTACTCGGCATCGAGTCTCTTCTGAGTCCTATGTATTGCTCCCAGGACATAATTATCATCTTGTGTCTTTTTTTTTCCCTTTAATCACAAAGTCTCTGAAATAAGCTCAGGACTGTGTGACAGCCTATCACTGTCATATCATTAGCATTTGAAACGGGACCATTTGTGTCATGTCCTCTAGGAAGCAAAAGGGTACAAAGCCTATTAGGAGACTTTGCAGGATGATTGTGTAAGGAGATGAACCTGACTGTCTTTTTCTAACTGCTAGAACTGGTTTCTGGGTTGAGCTACTCCCAAAACATATCTGGGTTTTTATCTTGGAGAGAATAAGTTAGAGTATAAATAAGAATAAATAAGTATAACTAAAAGTATAACTATGGGTATAAATAAGTAGGAATAAGGGGTCAAATGCGAATTCAGGGGTAAGCTGACAATTAAACAATTATATATCCATGCAGGCAACTTCCCTCAGAGTTTCTCAGTTTCCTTAAAACTTTTAACAGGACTTTTATCAGAGTGAGGTACCCAGCATACCTACAAAACATTGGCTGTAGAGATTGAGATTTTTTTTTCTTTGATCTTGGTACCAGCAGATTAAGAAGTTTCTTTTTGTTTGTATAAACTTTTGGAATCGTGATATCTGCTTTACATTTGGGATTAATATTTTATCTCTTTCTTTTGACTTAAGTATGATGTCAAAGTAACTGGTTAGGAGGCATTGGTCCCACATCTCTCTTATTTAGCAAAACATTCCTTTAGATTGGCAAAGGGGCAATGAATCATTAAACTGGGATTTTAGCAACTGTCTGTCTTTCCTAGATGTCAACGGTTTGGCTGAGGCAGCCCAGCCCGGTGACTAATCCTCCTCTATTTCAACAGAAACAGGAGAAGGGAGAAAGAATTTGTGAGACCTCTGAATGTTTTGGAAAACTGAAACAAAATTTAATAACGCCACAAACAGAAATATATTAAATACAGAAGAAAAACCAGTGAGGTATTAAGGGTATGGGATGGAGAGGCGAGGGTTAACCACGGGATGGGGCGAAAGCAAAACCAACACCGCGGCAGCGATCAAAGTGTGGCGCAGTGGTGGCCACGTGGCGCAGAAACCGAGAACCGCGGCACTTACAAACGCTGGGGCGCCACGTGGGGAGACCCAAACCCACACGATCCTACCAGTCTTAAGCGTGGATTGAAACAAAGCAAAGGCATTGGCAGCAAAAACAGCAAGCCGCTCCCGGACGGGTGGCAGAGAGAGGCTCCGAAACGGCAGAGGAGTCCCTCCGGGGCGTGCAGTTTCCATGGTGACGGCGAGGAGCGGCAGCGGCTTACCGAGGCTGCAGGGGGGCGAGTAGCCCGAGGCGAGAAGAAGCGGTGGTGGGGCGAAAAAGGAGACGGTTTCCCTCAAAAGCGGCGGCTGTGCCAAAACGACAAGGGGAGCAGGCAGCTGGAGGGCAGAGGAGAGCCGAGCAGGCAGGTCGAGAGAGGTATGTTGCCCCAGCCCCGTCCGGTATGGAGGCCAGCTGTCTATTAAAGGGACAGAGCTGGAAACAGAAACCCGCCAGAACTTTTAACCAACCCGATGGCGTGTTAGCGCGTACATGGGAAGGAATAACTGATTGGTTAGTTTGGAACAAAGCTTCTAAAACAGGAGAAGTTTGTTAAACGGTGACACTAGGATAGTCAAAGAAAAAAGGAGTGTATCCTCAAGGTAGCTTGCAAGAGCTACTTTGAGAGTTCACACCTCAAAGATCAGCAAAGGAATTAGTGTGTTCCAAGGACAGCCAGAAAAGCTGTCTAGACTGTGGCAAGATAGTAGATGCTGGTTCTGAATGTCCACAGTCCATGCCTGTGTCTGCAGGCATCCTCACAGATGACATTCAGACCTAGTGGTGCAGAGAATCCATGTTGTCCAAAATGAAACCTTCTCAGGCACAGACTGCTCACGTACACACTGCACAGTACTTGACTTGAGCCTCCATGGGAACAGCAGAGAGACTCTGTGGGTCTAAAACATAATAACTGGGTGGGGGGGTGGGGACGGTGGGGGGGATGTCACAGACTGCTCACGTACACACTTCACAGTACTTGACTTGAGCCTCCATGGGAACAGCAGAGAGACTCTGTGGGTCTAAAACATAATAACTGGGTGGGTGGGTGGGGACGGTGGGGGGGATGTCAAGGTCAGTGGGTGAATTTTTGTGTATGTGGCTAGATGAGGTTTCAGTTCAAAGTGAATGTAAGGACTGTGCTGAGTGGAGCCTACCAGAGTGCTGGTTTTATAGCACGATGGCGAAAGTATGTACCGCTTACTCTGGGGCCTGGCATCAGCCCAGTGGAGTTTAAGGGTATCTTAAGCCTTCTGGGCTAGTGTTGGTGGAATGCAAAGGGCCACGGAAGCAAAACCTAGTAACTAGAAGCCATTGCTGTCTGCAGGGAACAGTCTCTGGAACAAATGACTGCCAGAACTGCAGCAGAGAATGGTGGTGCATCTAAAAGAATCCAAGGACAGGTACTTGCATATGGTACCGATCCTTACAGACACATCCTGGAATCACATTTGCCTTTTTCATGGTCATATCATCTAGGCACCACATAGTTCTCCTGTGGTCATCTGATGACAACCTATGTAAAGCAGAGATTCCTGTTCTTTGTTCCTAAGTGTATTGCTTTGCACTTGACATTGCTAAATGCCATGCCACCCTCAAATTCTTCTCCAATCCTCTTTTATACCCTCCGATTCTCATTTATACCCTCAATAGTCAAATATTTTTCTAGGTAATGTTGCCTCTCAATTTTGCATAATCATCAGATTTCAATAGGATATGCACATTTTCCCGTGACAATATAAAATATTGTCATTAAAATATTAGAGATCAAGACAGACCAAAACTGCTGGAGGAATTTTGCTACATACTTCACTCTAGTATTATGACTGTGTTTTCAGACAAACTCCTGACATCTGTGCTCTAACTATCTCTTTTCAGTTCAGTTCAGTTTTACATATCCTCTTATAAGCTGATGATTCTCTGTGTGGAGTAGAAAGTGGGTAAGCAACATCCAAGTTGATTTAAAGCTATTGCATTCCAAGGGAAAGATAACACAGAGAAAATATTTTTGACTTAAAAAAATTGTGATGTTTTTATATAATCTGCTTTTGGTGAATACAAAACAGATTTAGCTCCATTTATCCCAGACGTGCTGGCAAAAAAACAAGTAAGCTCAGCTTTGCTACAGAAGACTCCCCTACTTCTTTCCTGGTTCTCTTTTTGTTTATACAGTTAAAATGAAAATCTACTATTTCAATTGCCTTTACAAGATCTAATTCATCTTAACTTTCAACAACTCATCATTTAGCTCTGCATTTCTTGCCCTCCAGGAAACTGTTCGGTCTCTTTTTGTATTTCACTAAAGGTGTCTACTTATTTCTAATCTCCTTTTGAAGTGGTTACTTGTCCAGGTTTTCATACCAGTTTCTGGATAAAAGTTACATACTACTTTTTGCAGTTTTGACTTCAGAAGAATCCAGGTCAGGAGTTCCGTTCCCTAAGCATTTCAGTCCAGCCTGCCACACTATATGGTTTTCCCAGATTATCAAAGTTTGCTCATTTAAAATCCTCACCATAGGTACAGATCACTTTTGTCACTCCTTCCGTTTCATCAGCATTCTTCGCCAGACAACAGTGAGCTCCTTGGTGAATTCTCTTAGTCGAAAGACTATGAGCTCTGTTAGTTTTGGCTGTGGTTTACATGTCCAGATGAATGTGTTTGAATGAAGTTGTTTTACTTGAGGCATCTCCCTTGCATTTGTTTGCAGAGATGAATGCAGCGCCCCTGGCTTTCCTGTCCTACCTGCATGTATAAAGTGTTTTAAAACATAAGGTCCTGTGGAGGGAGTCATGTAAGTGTCTGTGTCTGAGATAGTCACTGCAGTTTCCTCTTACAGTCCCTGAAAAGAAGCAGCAATTTTTAAGGCTGCAAATCAGAAATTAGTAATTCTAGTCCTTCCAGTTACAATTTTGGATAGGGAGGCTAAACAGTTAGCTCAGATGTAGGTATCTACCCTGCAGATAACTGCTTTTAAAGGAGATGAATCAAAATCCTGCTGTGCTTTAAGAAGTTGTTCTGAAACAAACTATTGCACCCATTTCAGTCTAATGAGGCTGTGGATTCTCTCTGCTACCTGTTACCACTGCTGGAGACTGGGTTACTGGGACCTTTGATATGATACAGTGTGGCATGTTCTTATTGCAGGCATTTTTCAAGATAATTATGTCACTTAGATTTTAGTTCACTGATAATTAATAGTAGTGAGATTCACTTGCTAGATAATAATTAGTATTATACTTCAATAGTCTTGCATATATTGAGTACAAAAGACAATGCTTGCTCAAAATGAAGTGCCGGTCTGAATATCTGCCTTGAATTATATATTAGGTTGTACAGAATACAATGGTTTCTGGAGACCTCCCATTAGGTAGTGCACATAAGCTGGTGTATGCTCATACAAGTTTATCTACTAAAGATAATTACTCAGTTGTCACACACTGCAAAAATGATGTGCTAATAAACATATAAGTATTTGTCTAAAAACATATGGTTCACTTAGATTTGCACGGCCGTAAAAAAAGGACACCACTGCTTTCTTCCCAGTGAGTCATCCTGATTAACTTCACTTTCCTATATTCTTAGTTAAGCAGTCAATAAAAGATTGGAAATTTTCCTCTGATTGGCCATAGAAAAATTTACTACTGAAAATATTATTCTAACAGCAAGGAATGCAATTAGGTATTTGCTTTTTGTTTGGATATTTAATGGTTATGTCCAACATACCTTCTTTGTAAATGTATGTCCTGGTTTGTCATTATATTAATCAGACATGTAAAGTAATAAATGATTTCTGAAGAAACATGCCAACTTTTACTGTAAGGCTGAGGAATGGAGAGAAAACTGCATTGACTATTACATAATAATGAAATATCTTGACAACTAGACCACTTTATGATGCTATTATATCTTCAGGCTGACATATGGAAGAACAATACTACTGATATTAAGCAGTATAAAAATATCTAGTGCTACTGACATTTTGACATAAGAAAGCTTAAGGTGATATACAGATATATAAGGTGACAAAAGATTGCCTGATTTCCACAAGCTCAGCTGAGCAAGAGTCTGGTGAGGTGGAGCTGAATTTCCCCTAGAAGGTGGTGTGCAGTGATGGAAGGAAAGAGTCCCACTTCCATTTCAGGAATAGGAAGTTCTGCATCAGGAAGGTTGCTCACGGACCATTGACCTGTACAGTCATGGCATTTTCCAGGTAATCACATTTCATCAACTGACGTCCCTCTTGTCCTTGTGAATATTTCAGCAATATTCATTACAGTATTTACGTTTGCAATATGTGCAGATGTTACTTATTTTAAAATGCCTACTAATTTTTTTTCATCAAAGTTGGGTCTGGGTTTTTTCCACAGTGTTATAAGCGCCGCTATTCTCTAGTGTTCACTTGTGATGGGTAACTCTTCACATCTTTTCTACTTATTGATCAGACTGCAAATTTTTAAAACAGGAAGTAAACAAGGGATAGCAAGTACTATTTGAGGAAAATCAGACTTTCTTTTTGTAAACACACAGCTACATCAATGAGAAATAATCTAATGATTGTGGTAAGCATTTAAATCCATTACATAAAAAAGACAGCTGGGGTACAAGCATAGCTGTAAGAGGCAATTCTTTGGAATTTGAAATATATATGCCTCTTACTGTAGTTTCCCGTATAAAACTGGCACAAATTAGAATATTACATGGCATGGAGGTGGTCAATACAAATTAGATTTTATATTGGGTTATATCAAAACAGTCTAACCTGAACTGTGTAGTATTAACAAATAAAACCCAGAAGCTATTTAACATATATGTGCAACAATTCTATGACAGACATTACGTAGTGTTTGCCGGTAACTGATCTTTGAACATTTTCAGCTAGGGAACTTAACAATCAATCAGATGCATTAAATTCAGCTATCAAGTAATATAGCGACTCAGAAGAACTTAGAATGAATTTAGGAGGAAAAAACCCCAAGTAATTCCCGTTCAGTACTTGTGTACAAAAGAGCAGACTCTGCCCATTGTGGCTATGATCTCAAGAACTGAAGACCAAGTTTAAGTGCTTTACAAAGCTCCTGATTAGGAACACAGGAGATTGAGAGGAAGAAAATATAAATTATTTTATGCTTTTTTCCTCTTTGGTTTTCTCTTGGCTTAAAATACAGCAGAAGTGCCCCAGAGCTCTGACCACCATGTCAATTATCTTGACATTTAACTAAACCAAACTTAGCACACTCAGTTCATGCTGTACTACCAGGTAGCTCTATGCATACTCCCCTATTCACCTGTCTCCAAGTACTTGTCAAAGAGCAACTGATGCAAATAAGAACGGGATGGGGGAAAGGAGGTTTCATCCCAGAGTCTTCACAGAGAATATTTTCCCAAACCACCTCTGTCAATTTTGTTACACTGGATCTAGCAACAGCATGTCTGCAGATTGCAACCTACGGTCTCTTAGATATTGCACGTAAATATATCCTAGGACATACTTGACTCATGCAACTTTTAATTTATCTTACTATGCTACTTCAGGAGAGCTTTATGAAGCAGTTGCATGTGGATTTACCCCCAGCTGTTTGAGGATAGAAAATAATAATGGGATTTGTAATTAGGCAAATGCCAGTTTCATTACTTCTGACCTCCATGTCTCAATTCAAGATAGAAGTGCTCCGTACTTCTAGATGAAAAACCATTTAGATCTGGGCTCGGCAAGGAGCTTTGGACAAACCTGATATATCTATTTAGAGCCATGACAGAGAAGAGCAATTTATCAACATCAGTAAATCCTGATGAATACCAAGACACACAAGCCTCCTAAATCAAATAAGGGCCTCAACCAGGTTTTGCCTAATAACTGAATTGCTTGCTGAAAGCTGAATGCAAGGTAGGACATAATTAATTGGATTCTCCCCCTTCACAGCGTAGCTCTAGAGTGCAGGCTGTGAAGGTTTAGGAGTCAAGAAGAAAGAGGAAATTAACTAGCAGAAGATATAGGAATGGAATTCTCACCTTCTTCAGCAGGTAGGATCATGTGGGACTTGATTTTTTTTTCCCCTGACCTTTTCAAGCCCCAAAACCTGTTCTGAAAGTGAGGAGCTCTGCACTCCATCTGCTATTCCTGACTGTTGCATTTAGACCAAATACTGTGAAGTTTCTGTATATACTTGGCAGATGGGAGAAATCTGTATTTGTTTTATGTACTATATGATACCTAGTTCCACCATAACAAGGTGCTGATCTAGAGATGAAAGGGTTAATGCCTTCTTTTGGGCTTGTCAAACAAATTAATGCACTATTTTGGCTTGTGAAATTAATCAAGCCTTGCTCTGCCAGGGAACAAATGTGATTTTGCATGACCATAGATATATGTAATGTTGGTCAAGTCATTTACATTTCCTTCCTATGTTCCCTGTTTTTAAAATGGGAATACCAGTCTGACTGCAGCGGATTTATGGAAGATATGTATGTTAAAGCTTAAGACCATGCTGTAATAGTGGAGCTGTGTAAGTATCTTCCAACTAGAATAGTGACACTAATATTCCTCCTGCATTTAGCCAAGATATAGAACATGTGTATGAACCAGCAGGACCTGTAGCATCAGCAGGTAAGAGGACGTGACAGAGGCAGAGACATATGTATCTAGCTTCCTGATGTTTCTTTGAGATGTAGATCATGTGAGAAAAAAAAAAAAAGCTTGGGTTTGCACCTGATCTGTTTGAATTTTGCCGCTGGGATAAAAATACCACACACAAACACACATATACATAGAGGAAGAATTCACAGGAATAAGTGTGCTTCCTTTCTTTTGAAACAGTTTCTCCTGTGGAGGGGGAAATAGGATCCTGAGAAACATCATTTCCTTCAATTTGCCAGAAGACAGGTTTTCCTGAGAAACAAGATTTCAACTAGAAGGCCAACCAGCTCTAATACTCACCTATCAGTAGTCTTTTGTGAGGATGCATTTTAAAAAGAGAAAGAGATGTGTTCTGTGATGATCCTTTGACTTCTCAGCATTTTTCATAGTTGTTCTGTCAAAAAGTACTGCTTCTTTGAGAACACAGTCCTCGTGCAAGTGTCTTGGTGCCTAAGATTGTTGATGCTTTTCAAAACTTACTGGTAAAACCCCCCAAATCTCAGAAAAACTAAGTCCCTGGCATCAAGGCAATGATAGCCAAGAAGCAGTTTATGTAGCCTTGCTGTCTTGTAGGACTTCCTGTCCTAAAATTAAGTGTTAGTCTCATTCTTGCAAGTAATCATTTTAGGAGAAAAAAATAAAAGGCAGAGATGCACAGGAAATATGGTCTAACCTTGTTGAATTTCCACTGTCTTGTGCCAGCATGCTGCTTGTGCCAGAAAAATGGCAGAAGCTGATGTACAACATAATTATTGCCTAGCTAGTGGAAGACAAGACAGATTAAAAGAAAATTTAGGGAAAGGATGACCCATTTCTTATCCTGTGCATGAGAAAAACCCAAGGAACCTGGATCTTGTAGCCGCATGAGAAGTCACTCAAAATTCACGTGCCATCAAGTGTCACTGTCAACAAAAAAGCAGGGCTGCTATTGACATTTCTGCAGCTAGAACCTGAGCTGTGAGGTGCAGGGCACTGACATCCTGCCATAGTGGATTTACGGAAATTTATGGTGAGTCTGTCCCTTCTGAACAGGCAACTCCCCAGAGTGTTTGGAGATCGGCATAGTGTCTTCTTCCCTCCCATGATCTATAGTACTCTTTTCTGGGTTCAGTTAGCTGTAGGCAAAAATTAACACCTCTTATGTTGAGTAAAACCTTGTTGACACTGATGACTGTAACAACTGTTCCTTGGTCAACTTCGTTGTAAGGAACTGCGCAAGGAGCCTCATACCAAAAACACAGTCACTTGTTACTACTCTAAACAAATGTGTGCCCTGTGAGATCACATCAGGAATTTGAACTATCTGGGTGGAGGGCTTACACAGGTGGAGTTCCTGTGAGTGCTCTTGTGGATGCATGTGAGTGGGACAGAGAAAGAAAAGGGAGAGGGAAAG
>NW_010422926.1:61235-68676 GCF_000710305.1 Buceros rhinoceros silvestris
AAAAAAGAAGAATATTGGTTGTCCCTTTTTTTTTTTTTGCAAGCAGATATGAGCTTGCTTTGGTTGTGCTGCAAGCAGGCACAACTTGTTGTGCGCACACTATCAACAAAGGCTTGGTTGCTCAGGCTTACTAACCATGGCTACACTGTTTACGGTTTGGAGCTCTCTGATGGCCACCCAGAGTAAAGGCTCACAACTGCGCAGTTTAAAACCAGAAGAGACCAGGAAAGCTATTCCAGGCACAGACAGAATAAGCAAGTTGTGTCTCCTTAGAAAAGGATATAGGTCTTAGACTTGTAGCAGGGCACTGTCCATAAAAATCTGAATTAATATTAGCACTGAGACATGGGAATTCACCTTGCAGTTCTTGTGCACCAAACCCAGCAATTTAGCACTGGGCTACACATACTTTCTGACAAAACTGTTCTTGACTTTGAAACTGGAGGGCACTCTTCAGTTACCTGCTCCATAAGTGAGCTAATCTTTATTGCTATCAGAAAGTTTTGCCGACTTCAGCTCTCAGTTGTGATACTGTGTTTGTCTCATTTTTCTGTTCTCTGCCTTCTCACCTCTCTTGTGTGACATTGGCTAAATCCAGCTGATATGCATGAAATCAAATACTGATATCTCATTTAAAAATAATAAAAAAAAGAGAGAACAATGATTTCAAGCCCTGAATCTGGGTAAGAGATGCCCAAATTCAAAATGACAACCTGAAAACCTCTGCTCATTCTGAACAACTCACTACAAATCTCTCATCTTTCTTCTGAAGGTGTCTGTAAAGTACCACAGCACCTATCTCCCAACTGCACCAGCTGAGGTAGCAAAACCATGGTGTTCCTCTATCTCCTTGAGAAGGAAGAGGAAATATAGTCAGAAAGCCTGGCTGGCCTTAGAGAAACATCTGGGATCTGAGCCCTGCTTTGACAATTTCTGCATTGTGTAAGAAACAGTGAAGAAAATTCATGACCAGTTCTTGGAGCAAAACCTTAAAAACTAGATCTCCCCCATCCTGGGTAAAGGCCCTAAGGCTGAGAAGCCTGGGATCATATCCTCTTTTCCACTGGGGGGAACTCAAAGACTTTCCATTCCTCTGGTGCTGATAAATCATTGGCAGTTGCAGCTCCAAGATGCTGCAGATGTCCAGAAATCCTAGCCAGAAGACTGCTGATCTCAAGTTTGTAGATCTGCTCCTATCCTTAAAGAGACATTGCTGGCACATGGCCTGAGGAGAGATTCCTTATATAATGTTGAATGCCTAAGTCCCAGAGCAGAGCTGGAGTTACAGTCAGCATTGGCTAGGTGTAGACAAGCCAAAAGCTTTGAGCGTGCTGACTGTAGCAACACACTCTTCGTGCTAGCCTTCTCTCACCACACACAGTGCAGGGACCTGACCTGTCTCTATACAGAAATTTCATGAACCCTGCACGAGATCAAAGGGATTGCAACTTTCAGTGCTGCGATGTTCACTTTTAGGTATAGATGGAAGATCCCAAGAAAGATACTGATTTCTCAGTGATGGTGGTTGTATTGTGTTTATCCTGAGGACATGTATCATTCAAGGGCAAGTGCTCCAGGGCTTTTCATGTCTTGATATGTCCTGTGACTGTGTCTGAACTCTATACTGCAACGATCTTCTCTAAGGACAAAAAGATAATAATGCCGTACGTTGTGTTTTGAAATTTTGAGCCTAAGAAATTCAGTGAGAGGTTTGGAGTGTTTTTTCCCTTAGTTTCAATAGGGGTAGGATTTCATTCTTCATGCACGTATCTGTGCCTCACAGCATGATGGGGAAACCTGGCATGATTTTAGTCAGTGATGGAGAGCATGTCTATACTACATAATGAAAGGTGTTAGAGAGGGCTACCAAACAGACCTGACTGAAAGGAGGTTCCTTCATGCCGAAACAAGAAGTAGATGCTGTATGTTACCGCATCACTCAGGCATACCAATTCCACAACAGAGGTATTATATCTGCATTACAACGTAACAGCAATTCTAGCAAATTTCTTCCTCATAATCTAGCTGCATACATAGTTTTACATAAGGATTTAAACGGAAACAAAGAAGCAACAGATACATGAAGCTGCAGCGGTGGGCTTGAGGCTGTGACCCCCATTCATTTCCTCTTCAAGGACCAAGACAAACTTCCGGTTCTGAAGCCAGGGAAACTTTAAATCAACAAGCTAACTTTTTCATGTATATCTTATTCTGTATATAAAATATGACATGTCATATTCAACATATATTACAATAATATATTACAATATATATGAGGTCATCTATATTGTCTTATATTTTCTATTACATGTTATATTACATGCCTATTTATACATTTTGTATACTTGTGCATATATATATAATTATACATATAAATATAAAATCAAGTTTAGCTCTTAATTTAAGGAAAGTTTTAAAGATAAGTGGCACTTAGTATAACGGAACAACCTGACCCCTCTTCCCCTTCAAAGACCTATTCTCTGTATGTCTCTGGCATATAGAGGTACTGTAGCAAAACACTGAGGCAGTTTAACTTTACAAAGGACAATGTAAACATGCATTCAGAGTACATTAGCACACTTCAGCAGCTCTGATTTCTTCTCCCAGGAGTTAAGAAGAAATTCACTCAATCAGAACATTTTGGCTCAGCTTACCAGCTTCTTTTAATACTTTAACATTTTTGTTGGAGATAGTACTGTGAACCCTCAAAAAACAATCATCACAACTTCTGATGGCAATCAGAATGAAGAAAATTAAACCCAGGAGACATGTTACTTGGTCATACAAAGCTGATCCCCATGGGGGTGATAGCCTCACCTGCTAGAGCTTGCCAGAAACATCTCTTAAGGCTTTATATCCTCACCATACTGGAAAAAAAGCCCCAAGTCTATGAAGTGTCAGTATGTTTGATGTATGTTGTAGCCCTCTGAAGTTTTTGGTTAGAATGCTCTGACTTTGGCACTGCTCCATCAATAAAGGCCATATCAGGTACACAGCCTCAGCTGTGGATACCTGTTTGTTAAACAAAACCAAACAAAAATAGATTTTCAGTCAACTCCAGCTAACTCTCTTCTCACTCAAGTTCATTACTGTTTAAATTCCAAATGCCTTGAATTAGCAACTGGGATCCCTTCAGCTCCCCACTGAAAACACTTATTGCTGTATTTGCTGACTCGCAGTGTTCACACAGCTGTACAGGTCCCCTGTTATCCTGCACAGGATAACAAGGCATGCAAGAGCTAATTGTTTATCATTGGGGGATTAGAAGCCACAATATGAATTTTTAGGAAGATCGTTTTCTTTTTAGCTCAGTTTGTCATAAAGCATTTACGGAGTTAGTCATACAGATTTCCAAACATTTGAAGTATAATACATATTTTCAAATGGTTTTTCCTCTTTGCAGTCGACAGGGAAAGGATTTCTATAATGGCTCAGCTTTGGCCTAACTTTTCTTCTGTCAGAAACAATGGTTTCATTGTTTTCAATGGCAGTAGATAACTGACAGCAAATCTCTGGGAAATCCCACCAGTGATGTCCCCTCAGTTTGAAGAGGATGATGTAAAGTTTTGTGGGTTTGGGGGGTGGTGGTGCTTGTTTTATTTTTGTTTGGTTTTACTTATCTTAGGTGTTAGGAGCCAACTTGTAGCAGAAATGGGTGGACTGGTTATATTCTCACACTTGTTTTTACTAGAGGGGGTAATTTAAGATTAATTCAGGAAAAAAAAAAAAGGTCTGCGTGTAATGAAAAAAAAAAAGAGTTCAAGTATGCCTGTAAATACAGCCATATCTAACACACCAAAGTTTTTATAAAGGTATCTTATTAGAATAAACCATGCCTGCATGCATGTACAGGTTTTCATTGGTTTGGGGTTTTTTTTTATAGTGATAAAGTTCCACCAACAAATGCTTTTTCTGTACAATGTCCATATACAGTTCACTGTACAGAATCAAGCACTCTTCCAATAACAGTTCTACCACGTAATCCTGAACTTTAAGCATTCTTTGAGCATTAATGCTTCTAAATCTCCTAAGTGGCTAGGTCTAATTGAGACAAAAAATATTTTTCAACAATGATTCTAAAGCAGCACTCTGGAAACATTTTTTTAGAGAAGTGTTTAGCAGCTATAATTTCTAAAGTCCATAAAACAATACATTATCTTTATTTCCTGAGTTTCATTAACTCTTCCTTCCTCATGTCTTTGTTGGCTGCTATGACTAGACTTCGATATATCAACAAACATAATTTATGACTTTGTGGCAGGTTAATACATTTCCTTGCTGGTTAATATGTTTACTTACTAGAGTATCTAGCAGTGAATTTAGGATTTCCCATTTAAATTACATGGGCTATTTAAAGGCCTTATTTGACAAGGTTTCCATTGCATTCTCTTTTTCTTCCTGTCAGCTCAATCAATTATTTATTGACATATTTATCATAAAATATACACAAAAATGGACAAGCACAGATAGCCCAGCAAAACATATGAAAGAAAAATGGAAATAATTAATTAATATATATTTACACTACTTCCTTGTTATAAAATAACTACTGAACTAACCTTTACATCCCTAGTGCGAACTTACAGAAGACTCTTACCCAGTAGAGGATACAGCCTCAGTGTAAAGGAGAGACAAGAGCAATCTCCTTGCTGTAATCTCAGGAACTCTGTGCCAGACCACCACGGCTACAGTTTGTGTTCTCTTCCATGCGTGCTACATTTCCAGTTTGAAGCAGATTAATTGATTGCAGGGGAACTCTAAGCGAAGATTGAAAAGAGCTAGTAATAGGGCATGCTGAGGAAGTGCTTGTTTTGCTTAGCTGGTCCAGAATTTCAACAGAACATTAAGAACATCAGCTTGAGCTATTCAAGGTGTCATTAAATGACAAGCTCAGAAATATTGCTGTTCCTGTGTTGTAGCAGCATTTTGTCATTAGTCGAGAGAGACTCATCACATTTTCGACTAAGATGAACTTTATACAGTGTCTATGCCAAAAAACCCACTTACCTTTCAATAAAGTAAATAAGCATATACTCAGCACATTTAGAGAAATTTTTAAACAATTATTAAACTTTAGCGGGTCAAATTAGACACTTTAAAATATTCCCTAGAATTAAATTCTTACTTATTACTGACAGCAGGGCTTAATGCTATGGAACAGAAATAAGTCAGTAGTTTGAGGGGTTTGGAGGCTTTTTTTTTTTCCCCACATTCTATGTTAACAGAAGACCTATCATTTACCTAAACTTTCCTTAAAATTAAACTTGATTTTAAAGTTTAAAAGAAACTCTTCCCTGTTTTTTTGTCAATCAGATGTAGCATTTCAGAGAAGTGTTACAGTGATGGAAATCCTACTCTATACTACCAGGAAAATATTAACCTAAATTCATTAATCTCCTCCCAATATTTATGTATATATATATATTTTGCAATTTCAAGGGGTGACTCAGAACCTTAGCAGGATGAAGGACCTCTTACAGCTGCCCAACTCTTTCCATCAATTAAAAAGGATGCTCAGGGCAGCCAGTTTTCTGTGCTCACACAGCTGGTTCTGTCTGCAGCTAGGCTGAGTGAAGAACACATGGCGCACTGCTCATTACTACTCCCACCATAGATTTTCACCTCCCAGGTTCTGCTGGTTTAACTTGTATGATTGCTCCTCAGCCTGTGATGAAATGAGCCAGGCCCACTCATTTTCAATGACATGTCTTTGCAGGTCCATTTTAGTTTGTCCAAACTGAAACAGATAGTGACCATTTGAAAGACTGGGCCGGCAGAAATGAGGGCAGCAGCTTTCGGAGGATTTTTATGGTCAAGGGGATGGAGGAGTCCCTTGACCTAGCAAAGCCGCAACTGAAATGGAGTATCATCACAGTTAACTGTCTGAAGGCTAGAAGGCAGGACAAATGCTGCAGTACAACTGCAGTCAGACTGTTCCAGCAGCAGCTAAATGAAGTCTGTTGGCCCCAGCTACAGATTAGTACCCCGCCTCATTACCGGAGGTTAGCATTTGCCCAAACCTCACTCTACATCTGTGATTGCTCTCAAACTCAGGTCTATTAGATGGTTTGATTAATTAAATACCTTGATATACGTGGTTTTTTAAACCAGCCGCATTGATAAGTAGTGAACTAGGGTGTGGCCGTATAAATTGGTATATTGATGTACCTGAGAGGAATCTGTAGCTTCCTCTGGTTCAGTGGTAGGTGGATCAACATGTAAGACCTTTGTTAAAGCCTTCTGAAGAACAGTCAGGTCTACTTTTGCCTGCTTGATGTATACCACGATGTGGAAAGCACTTCAGGGTGCTTCTCTGTTCTCATTTATTAGCCTCTTCATTCTAGAAGAGCTTAGACATGCTAAGAATTAATGTGGAAAGCAGTATATTCAAGGTATGTCTCCTGCATTCAGGAAACAAATCCTAACATCACAGTGAAGGATAAGTGTTTGTCGGTGCTTTTAGAAAAGGCTGGCATAGAATTAGAGTTCTGAAAACAGGTATAGTGCAAGTGGTATGACTCAGGAGAAGGTTTAAGATGATAGAATCACTCCTCTGGAATGCTTGCCTAACTGAGATCAGGAAGGCTCTTCCTTTGGCCATGCAGATTAATTCAAGATTCAGGTACTTTTAATACTACTTTATCTCAAAAGGGGGTATCTTTCTTGGTCCAGATTTTGCATGCAAGAGGATTAGAAAGTAAGAAGCTTAGACAAGGGAAAGAAAAAATATTGTAGGAACATTGTTAATTGTGGGAATTTATCATCTATACTAGTATTTAGAAGGCATCATGGCTGGAGGTTTTGCTGAACCTGAGACAGATGAAGGCCTTTGCTCTTGTTTCAGCAAGTCACACAAAACAATGCACTTGTGTAAATAGGTCATTAGTGCCTCATGGATTTATGTAATAGAGTAAGAAAGCTAGAATGGCAGGTGGTTGCCTTACTTTGATGGTGGGATGGATAACCATGTGGTGTGCTTCTCTTTTAACTTCAATATGCAGTTGCTTCTCCCAGGTGAGTTCCTACCATTCTACTGCATCAAGGCTTAACAGACTTGTTAGTCATGGAACTCTGATCCTCCTCAGATATTTATGATTTATTTTCGTGCAGTCTTTATTTTCTTTATAAGTCCAGATGAATGTTGGAGATAGCTAACTGAGAAGACTTCTCACAGTGATCTCTGATATCTGAAAAGAGTTATTTGCTCAAAAAGCCTTATAGTTACCTTCTTAAAGGTTTTTTAAAAATAATTTTATTTATTCTTGATTCTCTGGAACCAACATGGTTCCAGAAGATTCCAAAGAAGTTTCCAAACCAACTTGCTTTACTTTGCTTGGATATGTTGAGAATTCACAGAACAGGGGTGCTACCGTGGTTGGATACAGGCTCTTCAGGAGAGGCAGGCCAGGATGGCAAGGGGGGGGAGTCCTCCTTTATGCGG